>NC_135574.1:194364041-194454041 GCF_965152235.1 Eretmochelys imbricata | reverse complement strand
CTATGGTGATAAAGCATGTGATCACTTACTATGGAATATGGTTACATTATAATTATTTTAGCTTGGGAGCAGGAATATGACCACTTAAAACATATAGATATGTTTTTGATTACTTTTGTAACCCTTTTTGGATAATCATGCATCAACTTGTAATATGGTCTCCTTAAATTAATGCAATAATCGGACGTTTGTTCTTAACCTCATGCTTTAATTCTTGTATTCCACAGCCTTCCTGGAACAGAGATCATGATGACACAGCATCCACGCGTTCTGGAGGAACACCAGGGCCCTCCAGTGGGGGGCATACATCACACAGTGGCGACAACAGCAGTGAACAAGGTAGGAAAGTAATCTTTATTTCTTTGTCTCCTGGTAAAGAATAAGTGATCTGCATGTGCAGATTGGTCACTATGTCCTTTTGAAATGTGTAGAGACATTAGAGCTTTGTGCCTGGCATTGTCTGTCTTTTCTTTTGTATTGACTCATATCCCCCTGTCTTGAGGCAGTCAAAGGAGTTTGCACGTTTATTTCTTAAACCCTGCCAAAAGGCACACATTAGAACAACATATGTACCAAATTTGCAGTATGTTTTATTAAAATAAGCAACTAGAGCTTTTTGACATCAGAATGGTTAAAAGAAGAAATCTTCAAAAGCAAACATAATTAAGGTTGCAGAATTGAATGTTAATATTTTAAAGATGCTATTGAAACTTTTGTGCATATAAATATAAAAGTTTGCCTGCACATTGCACTAAATCTTACAATCAGTACTGTTTCCTCCCTCTGTGCCAATTTTTTGAATGCAGAAATGTTTTGTGGGAGAGCCAAACCAACTGGAGTAATTGACTTAACAGAAATAGTATGCACCTAGTTTGTGTTACTTGCTTTAGAAGTAGTGCATCCTACGAGTAATTAACACTGTCTTCTAAATTCAACATTTTAAAAACAGATGACTTAAAAATTAAAGCTGCATGTTCATACTTCTTTCTGAAGAGACCAACTGCAGTGGATTTTGTGTTTAATTTAATGCAATTAAAATTTTAAAAGAATCTTTAATCTGAATATAAAAGAGAGTGTTTTATTGAAGTTGACTCTGAACCCACAATAGGTATATACTTTTAAATCTGGGTTTATGATCCTGTTTCATTCAAGCACTGTTAGACAACAAAAGAATTATGTTTCCAAAAAAGATAGAACAACGCTGATTAGAATTGCAAAATCTACATGTAACAAGATTAGTTTTTAAACTAAAACAGTATATATTTTTTTTATACCCATGGATGTATCTTACATTGTGAATTACATCTCTCTATAGAATTTTAAGTATTTGAAACACTTTACTGTTGAAAGAAAAGTTGCTGACTTCATCACAAGGATAGCCTAGTAAAAATGGGGCCTGGAATAGTAAACTGTTGCAGAGCTGAGGCTGAAACTGGTAACCTTCTGACCTCTGACTTTTACTGGAAAATGATATGCAACATAAATTCAAGGGGCCTCTTTTCTTTCAAGTATGTATACATATATATTATAGTGTCACCATTCACAATGCTGTCGTTAAGGTGGTGTCAGCACGTTCATTAGAGCCCCCTGTCTTCAGGAGTTAATTTTAAATCCTGTTGTGTGGTTTTTTTTGTTGTTGTTTTTTTTTAAGGATGTAAGCTGCTGCAGGTTTCGGGGGTGGGGGGATTGCTTTGAACTGAAACTTGGTATTTAAGATTTCTTAGCCAAGAATGAGATATTCTTATGTTGGGAATGGTGGAAGTCTGTGTGTGGTGACGGGGTTTGAGGGGGGGAGGTGTTTGGAGAACTTTCATGGGGAGGGTTTTGAAAAGTGACTAGGCAATTTAGGAGTCCCATCTACTTGGGACTTGAGCTCCTAAATCCTTTAGATGCTTTTTGAAAATCTCTACTTAAAATGGGTTTGATTTTTTTTCAAAATGTGGCACATTATTAGTGTGTAATGTGTGTCAGTCATTTCTGTTATCTTAAAGTAAACTGACCAAAATATATGTTGCTCTCTTCCTGGGTCATTCCTAGTAGCCCAGTGTTTTGCATAAAGAATGAGGAGTACTTGTGGCACCTTAGAGACTACCCAATTTATTTGGGCATAAGTTTTGCATGTCATTTATAGCAAGGTGCATGCTATGAAGACAGAGAATGCAATTTTTCAAAAGTGCCTAGGTCCTATTGACATTCAATGGGAAGACTTTTAATGGAACTTAGACTCCTAAGTCACTTAGACACTTTTGAAAATTTTACCCAGAGTTTATAAAGAACTTTAATGAAATTGGAACTCAAGGTGCACTAGATCTTTGTAGAAGTGATGTGGTTTTTATAAACACATCGAGCGTAGTGCCCCAAGGGTCGGTCCTGGGGCCGGTTTTGTTCAATATCTTCATTAATGATCTGGAGGATGGCATGGACTGCACCTTTAGCAAGTTTGCAGATGACACTAAACTGGGAGGAGTGGTAGATATGCTGGAGGGTAGGGATAGGATACAGAAGGGCCTACACAAATTAGATGATTGGGCCAAAAGAAATCTGATGAGGTTCAACAAAGACAAGTGCAGGGTCCTGTACTTAGGACGGAAGAATCCCATGCATTGCCCCAGACTAGGACTGAATGGCTAGGCAGCAGTTCTGCAGAAAAGGACCTAGGGGTTACAGTGGACGAGAAGCTGGATATGAGTTAACAGTGTGCCCTTGTTGCCAAGAAGGCTAACGGCATTTTGGGCTGTATAAGTAGGGGTGTTACCAGCAGATCGAGAAATGTGATCGTTCCCCTCTATTCGACATTGGTGAGACGTCACCTGGAGTACTGTGTCCAGTTTTGGGTCCCACACTACAACAAGTATGTGGAAAAATTGGAAAGCGTCCAGCGTAGAGCAACAAAAATGATTAGGGGACTGGAACACGTGACTTATGAGGAGAGGTTGAGGGAACTGGGATTGTTTAGTCTGCAGAAGAGAAGAATGAGGAGGGATTTGATAGCTGCTTTCAACTACCTGAAAGGGGGTTCCAAAGAGGATAGATCTAGACTATTCTCAGTGGTAGCAGATGACAGAACAAGAAGTAATGGTCTCAAGTTGCAGTGTGGGGGGGTTAGGTTGGATGTTAGGAAAAAAATTTTCACTAGGAGGATGGTGAAGCACTGGAATGGGTTATTAGGGAGGTGGTGGAATCTCCTTCCTTAAAGGTTTTCAAGGTCAGCCTCGACAAAGCCCTGGCTGGGATGATTTAGTTGGGGATTGGCCCTGCTTTGAGCAGGGGGTTGGACTAGATGACCTCCTGAGGTCCCTTCCAACCCTGATATTCTATCATTCTAAGAAGGATCATTGTGTTAAACTACTTGAAAGAGGAAACTAGGTATTCATAATAACTACTTATGCAGATTTCAGAGTAGCAGCTGTGTTAGTCTGTGTTAGTACAGCTCACTGGCTGTAGCTCACGAAAGCTTATGCTCAAATAAATTTGTTAGTCTCTAAGGTGCCACAAGTACTCCTTTTCTTTTTACTTCTGCAAAGCAACTCTGTGGGCTTGTCTACACAAATGTTTACTTTGCCGAAAGGTGGGGTGTGAATCTACCATGCATTAGCCTGCTGTGTGCCAACTGTGTGGACCCTGTAGACACACACTAACAGTTCCTCAGTGTGCTTTGATCTACCCCACTTTGAAATGCAAATAGATTAAAGTATACCACGGACTGTTAGTGCATGTCAGGAGGGTCACACAGACCATTAGTGCACAGCAGGCTAGTGAGGGATAAATTCACACCCCAGCTTACTGTGACCTAAATGTTAGTGTTGACAAGCCCTGTTAGTGTGGACGTGTAGTAAACACAAATGGAGTGTCCACCCTTCAGATAGGGCTTGCCCCTGTGCTAGTTGAAGTGAATGGCAAAACTCCCATTTAATTCAAAGGTGCATAAAGCAGGATAGTGTAAGTCTGGGCATCTTGCACTTGCATTCTGTGCTAGCTCCTTCTGCACCAGCATGAGGTGTCGTTAGGATTGCCAACTTTCTATTTGCAGAAAACCGAACACCTTGCCCCGCCCCTTGTCTCCTCCCTTCTCCGAGCCCATGCCCCCTGCTCATTCCATCCCCACTCTATCCGTTGCTCATTCTCACCCACTGTCACTCACTCGCTCATTTTCACCAGGCTGGGGAAAGGCGTTGGGGTTTGGGAGAGGGTGAGGGCTCCGGCTGGGGGTGTGGCTCTGGGGTGGGGCCGGAGATGAGGGGATTGGGGTGCAGGAGGAGGCTGGAGCGTGAGAGGGGGTGAGGGCTCCGGCTGGGGGTGTGGCTCTGAGATGGGGCCAGAGATAAGGGGGTTAGGGTACAGGAGAGGGCTCCAAGCTGGGGTTGAGGTACAAGGGGGGGCTCCAGGCTGAGGCAGGGGGTTGGGGTGTGAGAGGGGGTACAGGCTCTGGGCTGAGGGTGTGGGCTCCAGGGTGGAGCCAGAAATGAGGGGTTCAGGGTGTGAGAGGGGATCTGGACTAGGGCAGGGGGTTGGAGTGCGGGAGGGGTGAGGGTTCTGACTGGGGGTGCGAGCTCTGGGGTGGAGTTTCGGGTGCAGGAGGAGGCTCCAGGCTGAGACAAGGGATTGGGGTGCGGGAAGGGGTGAGGGCACCAGGCAGTGCTTACCTCAGGCGGCTCCCAGGAAGCAGCAACATCTCCCTCCGTCTCCTAGGCAGAGGCACGATCATGTGGCTCTGTGCGCTGCCCATGCCTGCACGTGCCACCCCTCAGATCCCATTGGCTGTGGTTCCTGGCCAATGGAAGCTGCTGAGCTGGTGCTGGGGGCAGGAGGCGTGGAGGTAGTGTGCAGAGCCTCTGTGGCTGCCCCAGTGCCTAGGAGCCAGAGGGAGATGCTGGCGGCTTCCTGGGAGTCGTGCGGAACTGCGTCGGGAGCCTGCCTGCACCGCCAACCAGACTTTTAACGGCCCGGTAAGCAGTCCTGACCGGAGCCACCAGGGTCCCTTTTCAACCGGCAAAAACTGGACACCTGGCCAAAGCTAGGTGTCATGCAGGGAAAGTTTGAAAGTCAATGGCAGGCCAAGGAAAAGCTGATGGCAGTTTTGCCAACTCTTACAGTGTTTTTCTTGAAGCTCCTAGAGTCACGTGATTGTGAGAATTTCAGCTATCGTTTAAAAAAAGAAAATAAGTTTCCTGCCCTCCTGGTTGCAGAGAGTAAAGATTGAAACCTGAATCCTACAGGCTCAAAAGACAGAAGGCAAATACCTCCCTCCCCCCGCCCCCCCAAAAAGAAAATTATTATTTTTAAAATCTTGTGGGTTTTAATCAAATCTCATTATTTTGGGGGCCTGATTTGTGATTATAGAACACTTGGGGTTGGGTAATACTGCACTGAATCTGCAGTTAAGCAGCTTTATTGGCTATGCCCCTCTTCGAGATAGGAAGGCAAAGTAGTTATGGGGGCTACCGCAACAATAAAGCAGCAATACCCACCATGGAATGGGTCAAGTGCCACTACGCAGTGCAGGGTAGAGAGGGGAAGATTCTGTCCCCACCACAGTCTTTGTGAAACAGAGAATTTGCCCCATAGTACATAAGCTGTATTATGTGCATTGGGTATAATGTATACATTTATATATCTGTGATTTCTTCACATTAGGCCAGAATTATTCTCTCTCGTAATATAAAATGCAATTGAAATATCTGTAAAGGTATTAACCCTGATGATCAAAATAGTAAAAATAAATAAATAAAATTACACTTGTTTCTTCAACCTATTTTCCTGCTTAACAGTGTAGTATGTATAGTACAGAACATCACCTGTGTTCACCCCCAGCTCCAACAGAGTTCAATATCCGCCGCAAAGGTATATCTAGCCCAGTATCCTGTCTTCCGACAGTGGCCAATGCCTGGTGTTTCAGAGGGAATCAACAGAACAGGCAATCATAGGTGCTTGTCATCCAGTCCCAGCTTCTGGCAAACAGAGGCTAGGGATACTCAGTACATGGTGTTGCATCCCTGCCCATCCTGGCCAATAGCCATTGCTGGACCTATCCTCCATGAACTTATCTAGTTCTTTTTTGAACCCTGTTATAGTCTTGGCCTTCACAACATCCCCTGGCAAGGAGTTCCACTGATTTGACTGTGTGTTGGGTGAAGAAGTACTTCCTTTTGTTTGTTTTAAACCTGCTGTCTATTAATTTCATTTGGCGACCCCCTAGTTCTTGTGTTAGGAGAAGGAGTAAATAACACTTCCTTATTTACTTTCTCCACATCAGTCGTGATTTTATAGACCTCAGTCATATCCCCTCTTTAGTCGTCTCTTTTCCAAGCTGAAAAGTCCCAGTCTTATTAAACTCTCTTCATATGGCAGCCATTCTATACCCCTAATAATTTTTGTTGTCCTTCTTTGTACCTTTCCAAATTCCAATATGTATTTTTTGAGATGGGGCGACCATATCTACACGTGGTATTCAAGACGTGGGCATGGATTTCTGTAGAGGCATTATATTTTCTGTCTTATTATCTATCCCTTTCCTAATGGTTCCTTTGCAAATGTTCCTAATGATACATTTGCAGAAATGCATTTTTGTGGGTGTGGATGGGTTGTTTGACAACTGGATACAAAGATGTATGTGTGGGGCAGGTGGTAATAGAGTGTGTGTGTGTGTGTGTGTGTGTGTGTGTGTGTTGTGGGTGCACTCAGACTTGAAAGACAAGGTCTGATAGGCTTTAAAAGAAAAGTATCCATTTATATGTGTACATGTTTGTTCATCCTGTAGTCGTCTATTACGTATTTTTGGACAAGTTTTTTTAAAAGTGTCTCTTATTTACCTGATGCATCATTGCTTTTTTAATCCCTGTAATGTGTATCTTACAAGTTGTCTGAGTATTTATTTACAAAATCAACCAATCTCCCCTTCGAAAACATCCTTGGTGCTCTATCATTTTAAAGTCTTTTTTTGTAAAACGTAAATGCATTTACTTAGTAGGCAGCAATAATTCCTTAAAGCTGTTACAAAATTTGTTAGTCTCTAAGGTGCCACAAGTACTCCTTTTCTTTTTACAATCTATTGTGTAAATCCATATTTAACTGCTAGGGAGATGTCAGGAGGTATCGTGCCACTGAATAGCAGGATATGTTATTACATAGTTCTTTTGACACAGTTTCTTAGAATGGCTTGTTATTGTGTCAGTCATAGGATGGAATAGTTATAATATGGGTATGTCTAATAATGTTTTGAAAAAGATGTAAGGACTTACTCTGTCTTTGGTACATACTTACTATGTAAGACCTTTAGCAGCCTATTTTCAAATGCTTGCTGCGGTCTGAAATTTGGTTAACGTGGTGCTTTCTGGTGCAAAGAAAGCTCACTCTACCTTATGGAGAAGTGCTTGCAAAATTCTATTTTAAAAAATGAGGTCAGTTTTTAGGTAGGGTTATGCAAAAAGAATCCCATAGTAGTAGAAGAACATAAGAACGGCCATACGGGGTCCGACCAATGGTCCATCTAGTCCAGTATCCTGTCTTCTGACCGTGGCTAGTCCTTTATTTTCTTTTGTTACATGCTTTAATTTAAAAAGGCTTTCGCTTGTTTTATGATTTTGCTGTTGTTTTAAAGAAGGCTCCTGAATAGAGAGATCTTGTATAAGCAATTTCAATCGAGTGAGGTTTTTTTAATGTTCATATTTAGCTATCCTGTACTGTTGAAAATCTATCAATGTCTTCTTTCTTGTTTAAGCCTCAGACCGAGTTCAAAATGTTGTGGTTTTTTTTAACCTCAGAATTATTGTTGCTCTTTTTAAGGTACTGACTAAAAAGCAATGATATTTCTTTCTAAAAATGTATCAATAGTTGCAATGTTTTTCTGGCTTTTGTCTGAGTTCAGGCAAACTATAGGCAAAAGGCAATTCCATTTATTATTGAAGGGAATCTCAAGGCAGTTGTTTCAAGCCTGTGAAGCCAGCAGGCAGAGCTGGATGAAGGGGGGAAAAAAGGGCCACATTATGTTCCAGATGACTGAGCAACGATTTATATACCAGCTCTCCTTCTTACATGAAGAAGAAAAGTAATAACAGCACAGACCCAGGCATTTGAAACAGTCAGATGTCCGATGACTAATGGGATAGGTGGGAAGGCGCTCTCTGATTGGATGTCTTAATGAGCACATTTCGCACAGAGTTTGGGCTGCAGTTCCCCTTGACCTTTGCCCTTTATTGACCGAACTGACACTTCATTTTTCACATACTTCCAATTATGGCTCAGCTTAAGTGTTGCCCTGCCTCCTTTATTTCTTTCCTATGGACGACTTGAGAATGGTTGAGGCCACAGAAGATATTTTAATTTGAAAAACTACCATAGCAATTCAGATTTAGGATGTAATCTGAAACTGCTGTCAGTCTGCAGGTTCCTTGATGAAAACAAAAGTTTTAATGTTTCCTGCTTAGCAATTTTTTAAAACAGGATTTTAAATAATACAAATGTTTTGTTAGGAACCCATGAAGACTAAACTTAAATATAAAGCAAGAACTCCTTTTGATTCTGGTGTTCTATTGGTCCAAGTGGTTTGAATGATATGTATTTGTTCACACCCACTCGGCTTTTTCTCAAGAGACTGTTTGTAGTGTTGCTCTGAAATGAAATTTGACTAACAATCTCTTCATTGACTGGAAAAAAGGAAAACATAATTGTACTAACAGTTCTTAAGCCTTTTGACCATTGTGTAGCATTATTTGTTGTTTTGGTAACGTTTAATGTGTGAATGCAAATTAAAGCGTGCCTTGGTGTGTTGCTTTGAGAGATGTAGTAAATGATGCGCTGAAAGTAAGAGGCAGGTATAATGAAGGTGCAGAAGGCTCCTGAATCTATGGTTGCCTTTGTTAACGAGAGATCCATTTTACAGTGTTCCATAACACAAATGTGTGTGTATTCCAGCTTAGATGACATTCACAGGATTGTTTCAAAGCAGAAATTTGTACAAGTTTTGGTTTTTTTGGCTGACCTATCAAATGTGAGTTACATTAGTAACATCCAGAATAGAATAAATTCTCAAACTGTGCAGGTGGGTGGATTTTAAAAAAACAGAACAAAAGCTAGTAAGACCTAACCCACCTGCATGGTGTCACTGAATTTCATGACATGTATTTTGCTAGAAACTTTGTCATGTGAAGTTCACCCGAATAATAAGCAGGTATATTACCTGTGTACTAGCAGTGATTGCTTTGCATTTAAATACATGGAAAGTATATCTGCAATTATTTACACCCACAGAGTGGTCCCTAAAACACAGAAGTATTTATCTCAAAAATGTCTGAAATGTTACCTACTTTATTATGTAGCCCTCTGGCATAGTAATAGCATGGCATATTTTTACTATAATATGGTAATAAAAGAATATGTAAAAGGCAGACAAAGGTTCTGCCTTTTCAGTAAGGTGACCCCTGTTACCAAGTAACTGCTTTACTTATGAGCTTATTAAAAACTCAAAAAATGAGCTTTTCATACTTCACAGGCATTGATGTGAAAATGAGCTGTCCTGTGCGTAGTTTTCTTGATCATTTTTAGAACAATTGATTAGCCAAAGAGCTGCTGTCATTAGTTGACATTGACTGATAGCAATTTGTCACAAGCTCCGAAGGTCAGCCAGACAGTGGAAGCTTCGGCTTGTCTTTGATTGACCTTTACTGATGCCATTATCATGGGATTGGTTAGACTAGATGTGACCCTCAATTGAAAAAGACATGGCATTAGTCAACAGGGGCTGTTCCCAGTATTTTCTAGTTATTTATATATTGTGAATCTTGAATAGGTCTAATCTCTCTCTCTCTCTCTCTCTCTCTTCTTACCACCCACCCACCCCCTCCCCCCCCCGGCCCGTGTCCAGCAGGTGCTTTGCTTTAATTCAGCATCTACACCTGTGTGTCTGTCTTGGCACAAGATAGATTTTTTTTTTTTAAGAGAAACTTGAACTGTTGGGGTGAGTTTATAACATTTTAACCTACGTACGCATTCTTCAGCTGCATCAGAATTAATTATTTTTCTCTCTCCAGAATCATGTTTTATTTTTTTAACATTGATTGAATAGCTGAGAATTATGCTAATAATGACATGATGTAAATTCATCATTCAGCTGTAAAGCCGGAGGGTGTGAAGCTATTATTTATTATTATTATTTTGGTGGTCTTGTCATTCTTGATCAGCTGTTGCAGTTAGACTTCACGGAGACTTTTAATACTGCTGTTTCAGCCATACAGGGTTACATTTTCAGAATGGTGCATTGTAAACAATCTACAAGCTTCATGCACAGTAGTGAAAATGTATCCTATTCTGTGCTCAGGATCTCTTCTGATAATGTATTTAAAAATAAGAGTTTTCTGTGTTATTAATAGCCTCTTTCATATTTTTTGACAACATGGCAACATTAGCCTTAAACTCATTAATTGTATTTGTTTTGTTTAATTTGTGGATAGCATAGTCTTAGGGCTTGTCTACATGGGAAAGTTAGTGTGGGGTAATCTAGAATGTGAATTTAAAGTGTACTAACTATTCTGCACTAACTCCCAGTGTGGATGCTCTTACTTTGCTCTGAGTGTCTTTGTGAAGTTTAGCTTAATACACTTTCAAAGTGAATTTAAGCTAAACTACACAAAGGCACTCTTAGTGCAGATTAAGAGTGTTTACATGAGGAGTTTGTGAAGGGTAGCTAGTGCACACTACCTACTTCTGGCTTTTTCCCCTTGTAGAAAAGCCCATAAACTAATTACTCTCACAGTAAAACCTTCCCTTTCTCCAACTACCCTTTTTCAGCAAACATTAGTTACACTGAGACACTTAGAACTTCTTTTTTCAGATCAGCTAACATATATAATAAACATTAAAAAAAATCCACACAATTTGGCACAGTTTAACTGGAATTTCAATCTCTGCTCCGGAAAAGTCTCAAATTGAATGGAGGGTTACTTACTTAAGATGGCAGATTCTTCAAGTTGAAGCTGTAGTTATCACCGGAGGGTTGAAAGTGGGAAAACTTATTTTTGGGGCTGTCCACAGTTAACGTGGCTTTAGGAATAGAATTTTCTGAATTCCTTGTCCTTCTATAATCAAGCACAAAATTCATGTTAGAGGTATTTTTTTAAAAAGGCCTTTTTTTGGCAAGTGACCTAAAATAATACATGACTCTTGTATTAAACATGTGTCACAGTGCACAAATGTATGCATGTGCAGGTGTTTATAGATAAAATATGGCTCTGATCCTGCATTCAGATCTACACAAGTGGACCCCTGTGTCTGTGCAGAGCCTTGCTTGGGCACAGCAGTGTGCTCACACAGATCTCATTGCATAAATGGTGCTAAAGTCTTGCATAGATTGCATTTCCTTAGCAAAAGAGTAAACAGTGGGGAAAATAATACCACATGCAAGATAAGATTTTAGGGTCTGAGTCCATCAAAAGCACGTAGGTTCATGCATAAGTGGAGCCTTAGTCTCCTACTTGGATTAAACAGAGGAATGAATCTTAGTCACAAGTAATTACATAAGTAGATAAAATGGTGTTTGGGGTTCTAGACATTCCTTATTAACAATAGTAGGAGTCACGACTTCTGTATTTTGGGTGATCAGTTTAGTGTGATTTTTACTGATCATATTTTTTCTATAAATTTAAGTCCTATATCTTTTGAGGTGCTGAGCCTTTTCTGAGCTTGGCACCTCGCAGCAGTCACTCAATATTTAGGGCTGCATACTATTCTGTCTTCATAAGCAACCCCTCTTGGCATCAATGAGTAGGTGGCTTTCAGTTTGAATGTTCTGTAGGATCCTTTCCATCAGGCAAGTTTTGGGGTGTTTTTTTTTTTTTTTAAAAAAGCTAGTGTTTTTGAAATTATGATAAAGTATTTTCAAAAGCAGTGACCACAATTTTTAAAAGAATGAGTATGGATGTAAACCCACAAATAGCTGTTGATGAATGTGGTGCAACAGGGCAGTAGCATTTGGCTGTTCTGTGTAACACCATTTTTTATTTAAATAAAAAAAAATAGAAATATTCCAAAACTATAAATTGCTATTAGATGTAGAAGATAAGATATTTAGCAAGCTTTTTATTTTTTATTCTGATGAGTCATTGTTAATGCTACTATGTATTTGTTGGTAAAAACCTGAGAGCAGACATAGTTAGTATTTTCTCACCCTTACTACCTCAGCGGTGGGAATGGTTTGAGAATATTCATCCAGATTTGACAGGTGATTGCTTCTATAAATGAATGCACTCAGATCATAATTGTTGCAACAGAATTGTTTGATTACCTGGCAGTAGCCTCTTTCTCTGTGATAGCTTTTGGATCACCTGTTTGTTGAGAGCATTTGACAGGCCTCATGTTTATTACCCAATTGAATGTCAGTAGCAATTGCAGCTAAAGATAAACGAAAATGCAAGTACTTGTTGACCTTGACTTTTTTCCACGAGATATTGGACTTGATGGCTCTATTGCTCTTGAGCTGATAAGAGTTATAAACAGTAGTTTAAGGGAAATGTTTTATTCCCAGAGGAAAATACCATGTTGCTGTGGGAAATGGCATCTAACTCGTGCCCTTTGCCAAGTTCACTTGGTTCACCTTTGCTTAGGCTGTGGGAAAATAAAATAAGAAGTTCCCTTTTTCTGACTTTAATATCTCTGCAAACATGAATTCCTACCCTTTTTGTGAAGTTTTGTTGGCAGACTACATGAAATATAAAATAAGCAAGAGACCTTTCTGTATTTATAATGTGCTATAATGAGGATTTTGATTCTTCCCCATTTCAAATTTGATTTGATATTACAGAGATGGAGCAGTGCTTCCTCCATATATTCTATGGGAAGTTTAATACATTTATAACATAAGTGTATTTGAGCTGTTGGCAAACAACACTGCAGTCGTACTTTCTCAGGCCATGGTCTGGTTAGATCTTACAAGCTGAATAGGGGTGCTCTACCCTGCTAGTTCCAGGAAAACCAGGATGTTGCAGGATGGGGTGATGACGATTCAGTATGTGACACACTGCCCTATGAGTCAGTACTGAACCATTTCTACGCATAGGGTTGTTTGGCACTGATGCTATTGGATATGCTATATTTTGGATGAGATGTTTCAGTGCTTCTGGTAATTAAAGGTACCATGCAACTTTCTGTAAGAGGAGGAGTATTCTCCATGGTGTCCTGGCCAAATTTCAGTTTAGATAACTATTACCTACTTTTAAATTTCTCCTGCAATTTCAGTTACCTCTGCTTTTCCGTTTGTTTTTCTATACTCGTTGCGTAACATTGCTGTGTGCTGTCAAGTGAATGCTGTGCTCCAGCAAGCATTGGCGGGATGATTTGTATTGGTATATAAGGCCTGATTCTGCTCCCCATGGAGTCAATGGAAAACCTCATTGACCTCAGTGGGAGTAGGATTTGGTCAAAAGTTTACAGTACGCTTTTGGATGCTTCAGGATGAAAGGCACTATGTAAACATAAGATGTGATTATTATAACAATCTATAGAATAAGAAAAACAAGCTCTTCCAGAGTCAACAGCTGTTCTGATAAACTCTATACAGTGTTGTAGAAGCTTGTTAAGGCACAATGGCAATAGATTAATCATTCCCAGTGCTACTATGTTCCTACAAACTAGGATCTTATTGTGTAGTTTTCAATGGGTAAGGTTAAA
This sequence comes from Eretmochelys imbricata, assembly GCF_965152235.1. Taxonomy (NCBI): domain Eukaryota; kingdom Metazoa; phylum Chordata; order Testudines; family Cheloniidae; genus Eretmochelys; species Eretmochelys imbricata. Next base: position 194,440,385 of record NC_135574.1, on the reverse strand, counting down.
ATTTCTTTGAGAAAATGCCCCTTCTAATCCATACTGTAATGCCTGTTAACAGGGATACTCTAACTCATGTTTCTTCAGTATCATCTCGTTTGGAAGGATTAAAATGAGCAAATACATAGGCATGTCTTTATTTATGAACAAATTGGGAGTGTCTCTTCTGACATGGTGTAATTAAAAAAAAAATTAAGATAAGGTAGCCCCTGTTATTTTTATCTGGAGAAGAGTGCATTTGCAGTGTTGCACTTGTGTTCTGTTAGAGACCATTTATTGCTGTCCTGGTGGCCCAGTGGCTAATGTCATGAAGAATACCAGGGTTGGAGTTCTGATTTCTCTTTCCTCGGGGCTGGTATGGGGTAGGAGTGCTGTGACTAAGGAAATGCCTCGTGTTACTCTAGGAGACCTCTAGGTACCACCAGTAAGACCAGATGATTGGAAGACTGGAATATCCTTAGTTGTCCATGTAGTGTCTGTTCCTCATAGTCTCTTCCTCCTCCATTTATCTCTGTCACGACTTCACCCATTCCCATATTGTCTGTGTTCCCTCCAGATAATTTCCTTGCCACTCTGCTTGTTTTAACAGCAACAAGAGAGTGAGGACTTCAGAGCTCAGGAATTTAGTCACCTTTACTTTGCCACAGCTCTTGTGAGCTGGGTGGTTGTGAAAGAAGCATTAGAGGAGGGAAGAACCCATGGAGTTTGGGGGTAGAAAACTGGGATAGAAGCACAATGAGGAGGTGAAGAGACAGTATAGTGGAGTGGCATTTCCTGCTATGTCTCCCCTTGTGTGTGGTAGAATAATGGTTCTTTGCCCTGATTTTTACATATTATATGGGGGGGTAATTCATCCCTGTGTAGGGGGTCAGCACAAAGCCTACCAGTATGCACCACTGACAAACTCAAAATAAGACCCAGTTGAGACTTAACTGGTGCATAAACCATATTCTAGCCCCCTGAATAGGGGCTAGTGTCATCCTGCATGTGTAGTGTTAGATAAGAATAGTCCAGGACCTATGTACTGTTGATAAGCTTCAGAAGAAGATATAGCTTAGCTTTGTCTTGTTAATAAATGCAAGTCATGAAACAAGGCTTATAGGGTTAGTGAAAAGTAGAATGTAGTGTAGAGGATCCTTAGCTGTCTGAGTGAGATGCAGAAAGAATCCACCAACAGCACCCTAGGAGAAATGCCAAGAACGTGCTAGTGACTCAGGAAGCAAATGTTAACCCTGAATTCCATGTCACTTACAATGTATACAAAGCATTGATACTTTTCGCATCCATAAACCAAGGAAGAGCGATAACGCTGCTCGTATCGGAAAGGCTGGTCCCATTTTGTATATTTTTAGGTCATATTTAAGTAGAACATTGTTTTTAAGATTGTGTAGAAGATCTGACTGATCCAGCCGATATCTCAGAACTAGTTCTTAAAAAGCAGGTGACAAATTTAGTCTGTATCTTTTTCATATGGTAGAAAAGAGGCAGTCAGGTGGGGTGGAAATATTGCGCCTATGCTGCACTCCCCAAAATGCGTGCAGTTTACGCTCTCCCACTTCTCCATGGCAGGAGCCATAGAGGGGTGGTTCCAAGCAGGCTTTGGGGCAAAGATGTAGTCCGGCATTTTCCCTGTGTGCTCTCTGGCCCAGCCACTCCAAATCCCATGCTGATGAATCCTGCCCTTGTCCAGAATCCCTTATCTTAGAGATTCTACTTAAGACTGTGGCTTGGTTAAAAAAAAACAACATATGGAGCCACATTAATACGGCTTTCAAATTAATATAGATCTCTCTACTCCAAAAAACCAGGTAGGCCCAGCATTTGTCCCTAACTGTATTTTTCATAGCAGGTTGTAGCTAAAACAATCACTGTGTTTTGTCAGCTAGTAACCAGTCTTGTAATTTAAGTTGAGCCACAGAAGTCTTTGAAAGATAGCATATGTATTTTTTCCCCAGTGTTAGTAAACTTGTTGCACTGTCAGCGCTATAAATAAGGTGGTACAGTATGCATGTTCATGGTGTACACTAGCTTTGCAGTTGCCTTCAGATTTCCTTTAGAAAAAAGGAAAGGATATTGTGTTAAGTGTCAAGGTTTTATAGCTGTGTGGTACAAATCAAGCAATCACATTGACATTTGTTTGTCACCACAGATTTAATCTATTAAAAACAAACTGAATAACCATAATTCAGCAGGTTGAAGAGAGGCATAGGGGCAACAGGGGGCTCAATTGGATACAGTTTAGCCAAATTTTGGAAGAAATGTGCAGCTGAATGACAGCTGACCAGATGACAAACAGTGAGAAGAAAAGGGAGCAGGAGCTCGAACGCTCCAGTAAATATAAACCACTGACAATTTATGTGCCAGTATATGTTTTCTGTAAAGTTAATCCTGCTTGAGTTTTTGCTAGTATTTGATGAGAAGATTATACTGACACATACCAACTAAAAGGGATGTATTATTTGAACCTCTTTCTATTGTTCTATTTTTATCATTGTTTGTCTAAAAAGTCTTTGAAGGAGTTAGTTGGTAGCTGCTTTCTTGTTTAAACAGCAAATCTACTTTTCGTGGTATATCCCCTTAATTTAATCCCAACCAAGTACACATTTAACAATTGCCAGTAACAATGCACATAGTACTAAGCACATTATTAATAAAAGTTGCATATTGTATTAACTCTCTAGCAAGATAATTATATTTTATTTTTTAATGTCATAACGTACAACTTTGCAGAATGACATTCCCTATAAAGCATTTTGTATGGATTAGGATGCTATATACAAATCATATGTATTGAATTTGTGTTTATTGCTAATACGTTAACTTTTTTACTGCTGGAGTTGGTTTAGGTGAAATTACTATATTAATTTAAAAGTGCCTCTCAAGTTGATAAATATAAACTCAATATTAAAAATATTAATTCTTTAATCAATTTGCTTGAATATTGGAGGCTAGCCAAGGCTGGAATTAGAATTGTATTAGGTATATCATACTGCTCTGAATATTCTATATAGCGCTGAAAAAGCATTGTGCTAATTTTAGCTTACAAAGAGGATGAAGATAAACTGCCTACTGCTAGTTTGCCATATGCCATCCTGGTGATAATATTCAAGTTCACGTTATTCTACAGAGTCTCGTATTGTTTCAGTGAGAGAAAACTGGAAAAGAGTTAAGCAAATTTCTGCTCAGTAAGTGTGTGTGAAATAATGAAGTAAAACAAATCTCAAATGCTGGTAGATGAAATCTGCTAAATTTATTTTGGTTTTATTGACTTTCCTGGGAGCCAGCAATTTGTTTTGGTATATATTTGATCCAATTTTATCTATTTCTCACATGTAAATCTTAGAATCAATATGTATAAAAATTGATCTTTTTCAGGGACACACAAATGTAGTCTAAGTTGCTTTAGCACTGTTTAAAAGACTGCTGTTCTTTAAGCCCAATAGGAGAATAAAGTCTCTGCTCAACTGATTTTTAAAATGGTACCTATAGAGCCTTTTGTTTTGCTTTGAGATTTTTTTAAAATGCAAAATCCATTGCATTTCCATATTTGGAGGATTCCTCTTCTACTGTTTCGCCTAAGAGTGTTTGACCTATTTATTTGTCACTGAGACCACTCCACAGTGCAAAACCGAGAGAAATCCAATGTGGATAGAGGGTTTGTAGATGAAACAGATTGTGATATGGGTTTTAGAGGACTAGGTGGAAGCTTTGTGTTAACAACAACTGGTGAAAAGCTTGACCTTTAAGTGACCTAGGTCAAACAAACCCCCCACTGAAGAGTCCTGTTTTGACATAGATACCTGTTTGGTGAGGGAGGGAGATAAAGTGTGGAGAAGGAAGAAAGATAAAGTAACTCTGTTGACCTGGAAACTTTTAAGTATTAAAAGTTAACACATGGGATGAATAATATGGAGCTGATAATATTTATATAACCATGTATCTATCTAGTATTACTTCTGGAAGGCTATAGTAGATACCAGCAAATTGATTTACAAGTACCAAACCAGTCTTAAACGGTGATGGAGTGGATTATATTTTACGATCTGGCTAGTGCCCATGTTTGAAAGTGTAATATGATACAGGTTGCAACTTAAATAGTTGAGTAAGTTTCACTGATCAAAATATTTGATAAAGTGTAAAGTAAAAGATCTGGCAATAAGAGATGGCAAGTCTGCTATTGTCTCTTCCTACAATGCTTTTATAGAGGTTTTCACAGGAACAAATATGTTTAAGTAAATAAAAGCAAAATAGTACTGCTGGTCCATATCATGGTAGCACACATGCTTACGAGTCAACTTGGGCAGGAAACCAGTTATGTCTGTTCCATACTGTTTCCATTGCATCTTTATCACTCTAGTTCATTGTTTGCCACTGAGTAGTTAAAACTCCACTTTCCAAGTAAAAGCTTCCTGTTTCTTTCTTTTAAATTTAGTTTGTCTAAACACAAACTCGATATCTATCAAGGAGGCTGTTTATAGAGGGGGGGAAAGAGCAAGAAGAAATGATAATAAAATTACAAAACTTTACAGTTCAAAAAAACTAGTGGCTCCTGGTAAATTCAAAGATTTCCCCCCACCCCCCAAATAGTCAATGGCAGAAAGTTAATGTGCAATTCCTACAAATTTATGTATTCTCATACATAGACTACAAATATACAAAGACTACAGTCCTTGTAGTCTTTATATACAAGACTACAGTCCTTGTATATACAAGACTACAGTCTTATACAGTCTTGTATATACAGTCCTTGTATATACAAGACTACAGTCCTTGTATATTAATGGGGGGAAGTTCAAATTTATCCTCCCTTCACTGAATAACTTTAGAGGAAAAAATGAAGTCTGTCTTGCATATAAACAAAGTTGTGTATATGTTATAGCCACAATTGTAGTGCACCTACAATATCCTTGGTTGTAGTGTACTCCATATTGCTCTGTGCAAGATCCAGCATCAGAAGTGTGTGTTTGCTTTTGGTCACTTTTTAATTTTTTTTAAAACTGACATTGAATATGAAAGACTATGTGGCCTAAGAGAGCATCAAAAGCTTTAGGTAAAGAATATAGGTCTTTAAAGACGGACATTCTTTTTCTTTTAAAGATGAAATTCACCCTTGGTATAGAACAATGGCTCTCAACCGTACCAGACTACTGTATCCCTTTCAGGAGTCTGATTTTTCTTGGAATCTGAAATCCCCAAGTTTCACTTCACTTGAAAACTACTTACTTACAAAATCAGACATAAAAATACAAATGTGTCATAGTACACTATTACTGAAAAATTGCTTACTTTCTCATTTTTACCATGGAGTATAAATACTGTACTTACATTTAAATGCATAGTATGTAGAGCAGTGTAAACAAGTCATTGTCTGTATGAAATTTCAGTTTGTAGTGACTTTGTTAGTAGATTTTATGTTGTAAAACTAGGCAAATATCTAGATGAATTGATGTACCCTCTAGAAGACCTCTGTGTACCCCAAAGGGTACGCATACCCTGCTTAAGAACCACTGGTATAGAGAACCAAGATAAGAAACTCTACACCATGTAAGCCCAGTAGGTGGCCTCATTGTTGGTGGGCAGGGGAGGGGAAATAGGACCTCTGCAACTCCTGTATGTCCCTGAGGAGATCAGGTGAAGGGTGGTTAATCTGGTATTTGACAATGAGCAATCTCTGACCCTCTGCACCGCAGTTTACCCATCATCACAACCCCCAAGCATTCAAAAATCATGAGTCAGGTCTGACAAAATCTTGAGATGTGTTTTTTTTTTTAATAAGTTTGGGGTTCTCTTCATTGCCTTCTATGTTTGAGCCTTCAGGATTCCTGTTCTCAAGCTTTTCTCCACAGCCATGAGGACTCTCTGCTTGCCCTTTTTACTTTTTAAGTGAAAGCTAAGATTCTCATTTGACTCCAGGCGCGGGACACTTTTAAATAAAAATGCCATTGATCTCAAAACTCATGACGAAATTGAAAGTTGGCAACACTGGTTCATCTTTAAAATAAGCATAATACTAAAGAACCTCACAGAAGTGCTGAGGTTTAATGAATGTTTATAAAGGATGAGTAGACAAGATGGAAGGTGCTATGTGTTTCAAGGCAGGATTGGTGTTAAAATCTTACTGTGTTCACGTAGTGGGAATGGCTATGCGCAAACAATTAATGGCTTCACTTTGTCCCTCTAGCTGTACACAGAATCTCTTGTCTATGTATTACACGGCCAGCTATCATGTATTCTTGCCATAAACCATATTTTTATTATTTTCAGTTGGCTCTTTTTAAGACCTTCATTAAATGGAAAGCAATAGTTACAACTACTTCTACTCTAAATAAAACATGGTTCATATTCAGTTGCATTTCAGCACACTAATATGCACTAGACTCATTTTCTGTATTGTTTTGTGGTCAGATGTGTAGACAACTCAGCTGACCGTGAACACACCTAACTTACTGTTACACTGAGTGTATGACATGTGGAGACCTTCTACGGTTCTCTTTGAGTGTTTTGTAACATCTATGCAGATGTTTAAAGTTTCTGTCCTCTCTGTGTTCAGATGAGTGAGTTCACTTTGTATTCTGTCTGGAAAAACCTCTTCAGATTGTGAACAATGACCCTACTCAGGACTGGCTCTAGGCACCAGCAAAGCAAGCATGTGCTTGGTGCAGCATAATTCCAGCCCTGACCCTACTGTGTATTTCATAAGCATTAAATTCAAGGCATACCTCTTTCTGAAGCTGTGAATGTAAAATGTGAGGTTGGTACTAGGTTCCTACTGCTAAGTACTACAGTTGTCTAGCCACAAAACAGGCGGAGGATGTCAGACACAGCAGTGCAAGCTTTCGTTCAGTGTCTTGTCTCTGATCCTGAGGAACATCTCTAGCAGGAAAACCCCTGGGAGGAAGCTGAATGAGGCGATCTCTGTGACCTTCCTCTGAAGTTGTTCTGTCAGAGTGGGCAGGGTTCCTCTTATCCCATACCCCTGGAGTAGGCTGGGGATCTGGCCTCAAAATCCCCCTGGGATCTACCGAAAGCTAGGGCCTCCTTCATAGATGTCCTGTACCTCTTCACCAGCTAGAGGTCCTCAGTGGCCCTCTCTAGAACCCTCTTCCCTGGCTGCGCTGTAGTATCTATACTTTAGCATCAACCAAGGGCTGGTGATAGGCTGATGCATGTTCTTCTGGCCTCCCCACTGCCTGCTCCCTCCATTCATAAGAACCCCACCATGCACACACACAGCCTTCTAGGGATGGTTAAGGGTAGATTCCCTTTCTCCAGTGAAACTGAGGAGAGATCAATTGTTTCCAGACCTATTCAGTTCCTGCTTTCTCTACTCAGACCTCTGACAAGGGTGCACCCATTATGGGTTTGGTTGGTGTGGCAAACTTATTTCACGGAGGCCTCTAAATAGCATTACAGTGGATTTGAACCACTGACCTATCGATGAAAAGCCCTGGTTTTTTCCCCTTCTCATTCCACTGGGCATTTTAGCTCTGAGTCATGAGTAGAGCTGGTCAACTAGTTTAAAAATATATTAATTTTACTGTGCAAAGAGCTAACCACATTCAACACTTCTATGATTCATGGGATTGTGTTATCAGTGAGTATTCTAAGACCGTCACTAATTTTGGCACCAATGGTTATTTGTCTAAAGTCATGTATTGAGAATATTGGGAATGTATTATGAGATACTTATTTTCCTGTTTTAAGAACTTTCAGTGGCCCTGTGTGGGAGCTGAAACAGCTGCACATGTCTTAGGTGATCAGCCATATCACATGAGTCGTAAATGGTTGAAGTGAACAGTTGACAAACTACACTTAGACTGGACATATAATTTTCAGACTATTTGGCAAATAACAAATTTATTCGTAACAAACTGGGCTGACTGTGCTAACCAGACATGAGGCTATATTTATAATGAAGAGTTTGAATAATTTCAGGGGTGGATGATTTGAATATAGATTTACAGGTACTAAATTTCTCAAGTATACATACCAAAAAAATCATCCAAATCTTTGTACTTGTATGTTCACATGACATTTTGTCTTGGAAGAGGTTTCTCTCCTCAGTGGGTAGTGCAAAGGGACTGCTCTGATTCACACTTGTAGCAGGACACTGCGCTGTCAACCCAGGCAGGTGCTTTCATGTCAGTTGCCAGAAAAGTCTTTTACTGGTGCCATCTGAGAGAGTGGATAAGGATTCTGCTGTTCTAAATAACTTAAGAGTCATGTGGCATTAGAATAATAATGGATTTTAATATCCACTTAACTCCTGTGGTAGTGAAAAATACTCTGGGCTTCAGCAGACCCCCTTTGGCATGATCTCAGGTGGTATCATACTCCGTGGAACTCTGAGTGCACAGCTTGACGTCATCAGAACAAATAGATGTGTGGTCCAGATCCCGAGAGCATGATACTCTGTCTAGTAGCTTCTTAAAGTTGCTCTTTCCAAGTTTACCCTTAAATGGTTGTCTCTCATGCTGTAGGCCTGATTCTAATTTTGTTTACTTCAGTACTTCAGTCACTCCATAATCCTAGTTTGTTGAAGTGACACCTAAAAATAAATAGAAATGAATATAGAACTCGGGTCTCGGTCAGCACTCTGACACTCTGTAAAAAGGACGCATATATACTTAGACATGGAAGGTGGAAGGTGTGGGTTTCCTTGACCCCAATACATATGTTCTGTTTGTGGAGATGGGAGAGGTGGAAAGCTAGAAGATGAATGTGTGATACTGAAGAAAAGCCTGTTCTTTCCTGTTATGTTGGATAAATTGTTCAAGAGCAGTTCATCCATGTGATGGTATGACCCCTTTGTTACTGCCAAGGTGAGGGAGAATCTATGGTGATCTGAAGAATAAGTGCAACAGGTTGCTCAGGTTAAATCTGCTCCGAGGCACCTTTAACAGGCATACCACTTTGCTTTACTAAATCTTAAAAAAAAAAAAAAAAAAAACACTGTCTGCACAAGGGAGGGGGGCAGGAAACTTGCTCATTTGAAACAAGACTTCCCCATTTCCCTGTTTCCATTGTTCTTTCAATTTTGAAGATGCAGATTCCTCCTCCCATGCCCTTTCTTTCCACTCCTTTTTCTGTGGATGCCCAACAATTTCTATGAAGAGATCCATCCTCCCCATAATTGTGAACACCAAAGCATCACAGAACCCTTTTTATTCATATCACACACAAATCCAGGATTATGGAAAGTTATTTGTGTTCAGGTAGCACTCGCTGTTCTTCACGTGCACAATGATACAGTCCCTGCTCCGAAGAGCTCACAGTCTAAGACGAGCAACCGGTGAAGGCTGGGGGAAGGGAAATTTAATCACACAATCCTAATATGTCATTTCTTTGATAAGTAAATAACCAGTAATCCCCAGGTGCCCCTCAACCTAGACAATATAAGTTGATGACTGACTCCTGCAGTGCTTGGCAGAAGTGGGTCTCATGGAGGGTTTGAATGGGGGAGAGGATAGTAATGTTATAGGCCCTGTCAAGTGATACAAAAGGAGGCATGGAGCTGGTTGTGAGTGAAGCGCAGACAAACTGGTTGAACCTGGCATTGTTGACACAATGGAGGTGGCAACAGAATATAAGTAGGAAGGGCTTTGAAGGTAGAGACAATAAGCTTGAATTTTATTTGGTGGAAAAAGGGAGTCCATGAAAGGATTCAAAGAATAAGGACTCAGTAGAAATGTAAGGGCCTGATTTCCCCCCTGCAAATAACAATTCTCAGTTTGTACTGCAAAGACATACAAAATCCCAGAGTATCCAGTAAGCCTTATGTAGTCCCTTCATAAACAAACTGTAGGGCCTAATTCAAAGCCAATGTGAGTTGCTCAGGCCCATTGTGAAATAAGCAAGCTTCAGGAGTGACTAATCAACAAGCATCTGCGGTATCTTCACAGAGAACCATCAGTAGTCCAGCCCTCCCCCAAGGGAGAAGGCATAGGAAAAGCTTTCTTCATGTCACCTAGATGAGACTGGGGAACAGCAACAACTCTAGTGATAAATTCCTTTCTACGTGCATGGGATTGCTTCAGCCACACAATATGAAAAGCAAAACTGCTTCTGAAGCCAAACTATGCCTGGCTAATGAATAAATTGTGGCTAATGGCTATGATTTTTGGTCCTCCAAAAATAGAGGATTCCTTTAACTTTTGTTGGGAACTAATTTATTAAATATGAACCAAACCACTGACAGCACATGCTTCTTTCTTACAAAAGCAGTAATATAAGAGAGAGAGAACACAGCAAGCTTTATGCACTCAACAGGAAAAGGAAGGAAGCTTCTGTAGTTAAGGCAGTTGGTTGGGACTCTGGACGTACGAGTTCAAGTCCCACCTCTGATACAGACTTTGCACAAGATGCTTTATTGCTGTACGACTCATTTCCCATCAGTAAAATGGGGAAAAGAATACTCCCACTTTGCCTTTGTGCCAAGCAGAAAGAAGCCCTGACCCTTATAGGTGCTGTGAGGTGCAACTGTAATATAAACAATAACAAAAACTGGGACACAACAGCCCTTTCCCTCTTTTCTCCTCTCTGTTTGTCAATTCAGAACCCCTGGCGGCTAATGATGGAGAGAGTGGAAAAAATAAAGGGGATAAAAGTAGAGAACATAGAATAAAATCTCTCTGTGCAGATGGCGTTTTAGCTGAAATTTCCAAAGCCTTCAATATTGGCCTAATGCTGCTCTCACCCTCATTGTGTATTTTGGATCCTTCAAGACCCATTGCAGAGTTGTTAGGGAGAAAAATATAGACTAATCACTATCTGCAGTGTAAAATAAAATGCCCAGAACCAGAAGCAATGATGCTATTTGGTAGGAAACCAAAAAGATACTGAATGCATTTAATTGGAATTTGGGGGGACCTGGTAGCTAGTAGGAGTAGATGTAAAACATTTTATTTTTTTTAAAGTCCTTCCAACATGCCTCTGAGGGACCATGCTAAAGGAACCCCAGTCCTTGGCCTCTGCTGAGACTGGCAAGCAAGGGTCCTTTTTAGTGCTAAATGTGACTCCTGTCCACTAGCAATAGGGCCAAGATCACCCATTTCTATTATTTCCCTGAACAGCCATTAGATGGTAAGAATTTTCAGAGTGTGCTGTATGTGCTGGTTTTTCAGTTCTCTGGCTGTACCAAAAAACTGAAAAATAAATTTTGTTTTAAGTTGACTCAAAACAAAACTTTTCAAATATTTCAGGGAACCAAAAATTAAAAAAAAAAAAAAAAAGTTTCAGTAGAACAAAATATTTTGCTTGACCAAAAATGAAACAATTTGCTTAGTTTTCCAGGTAGTTTTAAAGGCTTATTAATAAAATTGAAGTAAATTTCAAAACAAAAAGTTGTTTCAAATAAAATTGATACATTTCATTTAAAAAATGTCAAAATGAAACGTTTCCATTTTTTTGGGGGGGGGGTTATTATTTTTTTTTCAACCAGAACAATTTGGGAAATTTGACCCGAATTTGTAAAATATTTCGATCTACCCAAATCTTCATCTTCTGGTGAAAAGAATTCTGGCCAATATCTGGCTGTAGTCAGCAACCTAGAGGTGAAAGGTTTTGTCACCAATTTTGACATCCTGGTGCCAGAGGACCCCGCTCCATTGGCATTTCTGGGGGCAGTAAATGAGGTTCATCTTGCAGCATTTTCTCAGAAGCATCTGCTCTGGAGGGAGAAGTTTAGGGTGTGAGTGCCAGGTAGTTTTAGGCGGAAGCCTCCCATGGATCCAGAGGGCTCTTGCATAAGAGGACTCCCAGAGTTGCAGAAGGAGCAGTCATCTTGCCTGGAGCCTCTGTGCGGCTCTCCTTGCCCCACTCTTTCACTAAGATATCTTCCATAGGAGCTATGCTTCCTTGGCTCCATAGCAGTCATTGATAGGACACTGGAGGCGTTAATACTGCTTTGTGTGTGAATTAGGGAGCCCAGCAGGGGATAATGCTGTGGCACCCTCTTCTTTCCACATGGGATAAAGATGAGTTACCCTCCTGCAGAGAATCGACTGGCCTCTTCCCTTGCTCCCAATTTTTTGTTTTGTTATTAGGAGCACTTCAGACAACACTTTGTGAAGCTCCCTCTTGTGTGGTACAGAATGGAAGTCACCAGAAATTGTTACAGTAAAGTTGTCATTTCATTAGCACTCACATTGCCTTGTGTATTTACTATTGGAAGACAAAGATCTCAGTGGCTTTCACTGTAATTGTAAGGACTGGTTCTCTGTGCAAAATAATCAGTCTCACAAATCCCACATTCAAGGTTTTGTTTTTTCTTCATTGCAACCTTTTAAATCGCTTCCTGATCAGAACAGAGTTGTCTTTTGTGTTGGACAGAGACAGTCAGGTGGATGGAAATTTGGTATAGGCCTGCTGTAGTCAATCTCTTTATCTTCTTTTGGCTTCTGTACCTCCCTCGCTACATGCAGCCTCCCTCTATTTATTGTAAAGGGACCCTTGTCTAGGAACAAAACCACTATTTTTTTTGCAGTGTAGGGAGTGGGGAACAGCATTAAAGAAGAACTCAGTTTGTTGTACCTGTCTAAACCCTTGCGTTCCCCAGACATCGCCAAGAGATTCCTATGCAGAGGGCTCCTCTTGGATTAAGGTATGCTTTTCCTAAACTGGTTATTTTGTGTGTGCATGTGATAAGCAATATAACATTAATCTTTCTTCCAAGAGCTAACCATCCTTTCTCTAAAGCATGCCCAAGCTTCTCTGGTACAGGGAGTGAGAGGAGAAGTTTGTGGTCCACTCTGACTGCAATTTACCAGCAATAGAACTGATTCAGTTATAAGTGTTTGTTTTGTAACCTTGCTTATAAAAATGGAAAGAATTTCTGTTCAGCTTTTTGTCCTATTTGGAAGGGATCCGAGCACAAGATGTAGGTACTTCTGACTGTTTAGTTCAGAGGCCTTGAACTCTCCCTTTGACACTGTTTTTACTCTGCAGCCTTGAACAAGTCACTTAAGTCCCAGTTCTGTCACTTTAACTTATGTGTTGCAAACAGTCTAACTGGGTAAGGGTCATACTCTCAGGCCCTTAATTTTCTTAATCAGTTTCCATATCTGTGAAATGGGGGTACTAAAATAATAACAATTAGCTACCCTATGTGAGAACGCTGTGATGAAGATTAGTTAGCCTATGTGTGGTGTTTTTTCAAAAGTTGGCTAAATGTTATCATTTAATTCTTTTTTGTTGCATTTCTTATTCTTGTAAATGTTTACCATAATTTTAAAGGCAGGCATCTTTCCTGAAATACTAGATTGAGAGGTAGATGTTTGAGTTTATAGTTTGCCTAAGCAAGCAGCAGTACCTGTGGGCAAAAGGTACTTTGTCTAAGGGTTTCGGGGAGGATGAGAGGCTTGCAGAAGCAACAACTAGGAAGCTCTGTAATTGTCAGAAGAGAAGAAGCTGTGTGAGTTTGCTTTTTGTATTTCCCTTTATCAGCAGCATGGCCTGACAAGTGTGCCTGGGCCAATTGTATGTGTAGTAACACATGAAGAGTGATGCACATCCACCAATGTGATTTATGTGATTTATGCCATCATGTGCCAGCAATGCCCCTCTGCCATGTACATTGGTCAAACTGGACAGTCTCTACGTAAAAGAATAAATGGACACAAATCAGATGTCAAGAATTATAACATTCATAAACCAGTCGGAGAACACTTCAATCTCTCTGGTCACGCAATCACAGACATGAAGGTCGCTATCTTAAAACAAAAAAACTTCAAATCCAGACTCCAGCGAGAAACTGCTGAATTGGAATTCATTTGCAAATTGGATACTATTAATTTAGGCTTAAATAGAGACTGGGAGTGGCTAAGTCATTATGCAAGGTAGCCTATTTCCTCTTGTTTTTTCCTACCCCCCCCCCCCAGATGTTCTGGTTTAACTTGGATTTAAACTTGGAGAGTGATCAGTTTGGACGAGCTATTACCAGCAGGAGAGTGAGTCTGTGTGTGTATGGGGGTGGGTTTTTGGAGGGGGGTGAGGGAGTGAGAGAACCTGGATTTGTGCAGGAAATGGCCTAACTTCATTATCATGCACATTGTGTAAAGAGTTGTCACTTTGGATGGGCTATCACCAGCAGGAGAGTGAATTTGTGTGGGGGGGTGGAGGGTGAGAAAACCTGGATTTGTGCTGGAAATGGCCTAACCTGACGATTACTTTAGATAAGCTATTACCAGCAGGACAGTGGGGTGGGAGGAGGTATTGCTTCATATTCTCTGTGTATATATAAAGTCTGCTGCAGTTTCCACGGTATGCATCTGATGAAGTGAGCTGTAGCTCACGAAAGCTCATGCTCAAATAAATTGGTTAGTCTCTAAGGTGCCACAAGTACTCCTTTTCTTTTTGCGAATACAGACTAACACGGCTGTTACTCTGAAACAGGTTATCATCTGTTTTCTTCAGTTTTATTTTTCATTATCAGATTTCATTGATGGATGAGGAAAAATAAAAACCAAGATGCTGTATTCTGAAATAAACAAAAACAAAAAAGGGAGCCAGATACTATTGCGTATTAGTGAGATTCTAGCATACCTCCGGGCAAAACTGTGGGCTCAACAATGGGCCTGCCTTCTAGCTGGCAAACAGCAGATCCCCAGCGTGTGCTGCCCTGATGAGACAAAAAGGGGTTCTCCAAAGTACCTGCACTGCAGGGCCAGAGGACCTGTTAGTCTCCACTGACTCAAGGCAGATGTCTCTAGAACTGGTCAAAAATCAGGATTTTCCATCCAGTGGGAAATTCTGATATTTCAACATTTGTTTTCATCTTCAATCAGGGACAAGAAGTTGAAATGCCAAAATATTTCATGTAGCAGAAAGTTCTGCCACTTCCAGGGGTGAAAGTAAGTTAGAGGACTTACTGGTATGCCAGAGTCCTGAGCAGGGGGTGTGGCGTTAACTGGAAGAGGCAGGGCCTTAAAGCCCCGGGCCCTTTAAATCCTGATTTTAAGGGCCCGGGGCTCCAGCTGCGGTAGTGGCGGCTGGGAGCCCTGGGCCCTTTAAATCACCCCTGACCTACCAGCTGCAGAGGCGGCTGGGAGCCCCGGGGCTCGGGGGCAATTTAAAGGGCCCAGGGCTCCAGCTGCCGCTACCTCAGCGGAGCCCCGGGCCCTTTAAATCCCTGAGGAGCCCTGAGGGCTCCCGGCTGCCACCGCTACCCCGGGGCTCTTAAAGGGCCTGGGGCTCTGCCGTGGTAGCAGCTGCCAGAGTCCCCGCCTGAGCCCTGCTGCCTGAGCCCTGGGGTAGCGGCGGGCGGGCTCTGTTGGAGATTTAAAGGGCCCCGAAGCTCCAGCCGCCGCTAGCGCCCCAGCCCTTTAAATCCCCTCCGGAGCCCCGCCACCACTACCCCAGGACTTTAAAATGCCGTCTGGGAAAGCCGGTCCCGCTATGGCACACCGGCTCTTACCAGTACGCCGGACCAGCTTACTTTCACCTCTGGCCCCTTCCAGTTGAAATGAAATGTTTCGACATTCCCGAATTTTGGCTCAGTTTGACATGAATCTGTCATGAGATGAATCTGTGTCTCACTGAGCTGCCATGGTGCCTCATGGGAGTTGTCGTTCAGGTGCCTCATGCCACAATTCTCCTCTAAATCTTCCATGGTGCCCTGCAGCAATTCAACCAGAGGGGCGGACCATGTGGCAGCTCAAGCAAGCACAGATTAATGCTGAGCTGACCCCAAATAAAACATTTTAGTTAATTTGACAAACCCAAATGTTTTGATTTGCTGTCAAACCAAAATGAAATATTTTGTTTTGATTTTTTTTCCCTACTGAAAATCAAAATTTTGTGGCAAAATTGAAATGTTACTGTTCATAAACAATTTTGACAGAAAATTCCTGAGCATCTCTGGTTATCTCCCTCTCAGACTGGAGGAAGCAGTGAAAAATTATTGCTTCCTATCTCTTGGCAGGGTGCAGGACAAAGGCAGCCCTGTTGAGGGAAGGTGGCCTATGGTAACACTTGGTTGGGAGAAATTACTCCCACAAATAAAGTGGCCAATAGGCTATAACTGGGATGCTCTCCTCTTTGCTTTGGACCGCCTGCATCCATTTAGGTTCAGCCACAAGTCAGGTGTCCTACAAACTGTGTAAAATGCGCAGAGAGGCCCTTCCACCTACTGGGCCTGATCCTCAACTGGTGTGGAGCCAGGTTGATTTACACTAGCAGAGGTTCTGGACCCTTTTTACTAGCAATGTACATTTTGGCAGACTGTCATGGTAGTGTGATTCTGAAGACACGCTCCTTAACTGCTTCATATGCTCCCAGTTTGTAACCTGTGCATAAGCACAAGTCAAATCAAAATTCAGGCCAAAATACTTTTATGTCTAGTAGATAGACTATTTCCTTCTTGTTGACAGCATAATAGGCTGGTTCCTCAGCTATGTGCCAACAGGTTTTTTAAAAGTACCATATTTGAACAAAGTGTGTACATTTTTTCATATTGAATCCATTTTTCCTCAACAAGTGTTATGACATTTATACTAGATTTTAGTTAAAATATTTTTCTAAGCGCTTTTGACTTTTTTCCTGGTTAAAACAGCATATTTTTCTTTCTATGAAATATTTATTCTTACAACTGCCCAAAGTAAGCTTCTGTTTTTTTGGCAGGAGAAAGTTGTTGGCTTCCCATTAAATTAACTGCTTTCTTTTTAATATTTAACACAGAGTATAGATACATAACTCTAAAAATATCTTGCAACTTGTCCATAATACTGGACTTTCCTGGATTCCATTAAGAAGTTGTACTACATTTTGCAGGTTTTTTTTCCTTGGTGTTTAGCTATAAAAACTGCTGAATGGAAGAAAATGAGTAAAATCTGTGTTTCTTCCCTATTCATCAATGCTGTTTTTACTCTTTGTGTAGACAGCTAATTTGCTAGTGGTTTGCCTGAGGGGAATTCAAGTAAAAAAGGGGGATCAAGTTACTAGAAAAAGGTGCTCCTGTCTCTAAAGAACAAAGTACAATGATTCAAGAAGAAAAAACTTTGAAAATTTGTCAAATGCCAGAGTGTAATTTATACCTGGCCAGGTTACACCATATACGAATATTTGTGTAGGCTATTTTTGCAACTGTTTCCTTTAGTAACTTGTAAATATGGATACTATCTGTGACTGGCAACCCCCTGCTGTTTGTGTCATGATCTGAATCCTTGCATGAAAAATGTAAGGCACCTCTGTAAGATATGCCTGCAGACCCAACCATTCTGTGTTTGTGCATTGCTATTGCTCATTTTCAACCTTTTTTGTTCCTCATTATCTCTTTTCATTAAATATGTTAACAAGCCTGTTCCTTAATTAATTTGTCCCTCATTGCAAAGGGTGCTCTAAATTCACCCTGACCCCAAACATCCATTGTTGTAAGTCTTTTGGGGATGGATCCAAAGCCCAAGGTATTCCATGTAATTCTTCCTATTTATTTCAGCAGGCATTGAATCATGCATTTGCATCAGAAATAACTATTTGTGAAATTTAAGCAACAGGAAATGTTATTTACAATAAAGAAACCCCACAGCCACTTTAAGCTTTCTACACTACTGTTTTTCTTGTCTTCCCTGTTCTCACTTCTAGTCCCACGTTTGGGTATTGGCAAGTTGAGATATTGTCCCAATGGGGTAATGTTACTTGTTTTTTTTTAAAAATGTGGTTGTTGTGAAAGCCACCAGGTTGACAGGCCTGTCACGTGAACCCTTCTGTTTAAGCACAGAACAAGTACAGCATGGATGATGGCTGCGCAAGGATCATGCCAGTGTGTGTAGAACTTTTTCTGGAGTGGGTGGGTGCTTCAGTCTTCATACCCATTCACTCCTTAGATTTTAGTGCCAGTTAGAGGGGGAACATCTGTGCACTAGAATTAGACCAGCAGCCCATTTCTCAGAGGCCTCTGAAAAACTGTCATTTAGAAATGACTTTTGGTCACTACTTTCCGGGTTCATATTTGAATGGATGTTCCACATATTCTATATTCCCTAGCTCCAGTCAATCCAAGTACAGTAACAGTCAGGGTCTGATAGAGTAATTCCTTCTGTCCCACTCTAGACTTACAGCATCTTCGGGCCTGCTCCTTCTCAGAGCTGAAAATCTCTGGCTCTCATTGAGTTCATTGAAAGCCAAGTTGAAGATGCTATCCATCTTACAGGAAAATCTCAGTATTTAGCATGATTGGGCCCTTTTTAGTGCAGGTGTGAAAGCAGCAAATTGATGGCTAACATACAATACATATCTTACATATTTCAGTAAGGGGCATCTGAGTGAATAGTGCAAATATCGTGAAAAGTGCTTGTAATTAACCCTTCCTACATAAGTTTGAGGAAAGCTGTTTTGATGCTATTTAAAATCTCTCTGGAACATTATACTAGCTTAAATTATTCATTAATAAGCAAGTCTTTCCAGTGCAATCAGATACAAAAACATCGTTTTGACGCCTACTAAACTTCCCAGAATGCCCTTTACTGTGAACTTGTCTTGATTATATGGACATCAGTTTTGACTGTGGAAAAAGATTCCAGTGCACCTAAGATCAGGAATGGTTACCAAAAGGCTTATGCTCTTGTTTGGGATGCAACACAGCTGCGAATAAATGGTTAAAAGTTAAATATTCTGCTTAGAGAATTTGAAGTGTCTCATAATAAAAATAGTCAGAAGTAAAGGGGAACACATACCTGAATGCTCTTTTTTAAATTTTTACTTTGTATTGAGTTTAAAAAGACAACATTATCTACAAGACTACGAATGAAGAGAAGCTGTGTGTTTGTTTCGCTAGAACTGAGAACAATGTCACTCTGATACAAAATCCAGTATAGCCTCCTTATTTTAAAGGACATTGGCATAGTCCCATGTTAATGGTGTCTTGCAATTCAGGGTGCACTTAAAAGTTGCCGAGAGTATTTTCCAGGGCTTTTGGGTACATTTCTTCAGTGAACTCCTTAACGTGGTGGATTTAGATTCTTATCTAAAAGTGGATTGTAAAAGCTGGACCCTGGAATGTAGACTCCATCCTGCAGTTTCGTTGTGTAAGTTCCAGTGCTGTCTAATTTTTCAGACTTGTAGCAAAGCTATTTTTTCCCCTGGCAATTTTAATCTAATTTAACCACTATAATCCCCCGGAATAACATCTCTTCAGAATGTTCAAAATTTTCAGCTCTTGGATTGGAATGTAGCCTTTTAAGAAGAAGAAGTGTTCTTGTAATGGAAAAAATTAATATTTTTAAAAGAAATTTGATCATACAACTGTTACTTAGAATGAAATAGCAACTTATTGCATAAGACTGTGTATTGTGAAAATATTTTCAGGGAGCAGTGTATTTCTTAGATTGTCTTTGAAGCTATAGGTAACTTTTAAGACAATTAATGAGGTGTCCGTAGCCTAAAAATACGTTGGAAAAGGAGTTAATTTTCTAGCCACGTGTATTTAGAAAAAATTGTATAGAATGAGCCATATTTCTCTGGCCTTGTTCATGCAAATAATCCACTAATGTGAGTAATGCAAGCAGAATTTGGCCCGATATGTGTATGTACATGAATTTTGAATGAAGTATAAATTATGGCCAAAATTTCTCAACATAGGTACTTGAAATTAAGCTCCTAATCTCTGAATTGGACCCGTAGTGCAAAGACTCATTCATGTGCTTAACTTTACGCCTGGGAATAGTTCCACTGAACTCAACAGGACTACTCTGATGTATAAAGTCATTCATGTGCAAATGTTTGTGGGATCGGGATCTTAGACCCCCTAAAGAGAAGTTGTCCTGATTTTTCCAAGGTGCTGAGCATCTGCAGCTCCTAGTGAAATGAATGGGAGCAAGGGCTATTCAGTACGTTTGCAGATTCGGGTCATTTTTATTTTAGAGCCTAAATATGGATTTAGGAGCTTAATTTCGGGGTTCTATGTTTGAAAATTTGTCCTAGGCCTAATGTATTTAATGAAAAGTTATACTTCCTATCTTTTAATATTGCAGTAGGATCTTTTTTTGGCTCATTGTTAAACTTGGAAAAATTGTTTAAACTTGTCATATGATTTTTATGACTGCAGCGCATCATTATTATGAATGAATGCAAGCACACCTATAAAGTACCTATTTTGCCAACAAATGACCATCCATAAACATCAGGAGTAATTGCATGCTATGGGATTGTTACAAACTTTGTTGCCTTTTTGCTGCTTCTGTCTACAAATTTTGGGGTGTGGAGGAAGGGGAAAAAAGGGAAGTTGTAGGAGGAGAATGTCTCTGGGGGCGTGGGGGGAGGTTGACCTGAATGAGAGGAACCCCTGCTGACATGGCCAGTCTGACCCATTGAATGGTCTGAATACAATAAATGCTGCTTTATCCTTTCTTGAAAGGAACAAGATAGCACAGCCTAAATGCCTGGGTGTGCTTAAATAGGGAACTCTGGGATGGTTGAGTCGAGTGTGTTTGAAATCTGAGCTCTCTGACAGCCTGGGAGCTGCCACAGGTCACCTGCCTTACTCCATGGGGATAGGCCCAGGTCTCACAAGAAATTGTCCATGGACGAATTGTAGTACAAATTCCTTTCTTTGTTGGTTGGCCTCTTTCACTAGACCACGGCCTATAAAATTTTGTAAAAACAATTCTTAAATATTATTTGAAAGGGCAAATGGCCATGCTGAAAGGTTTGACAGTTTGACATATAGTGCATGGTTTTGATAGCTTGGAAACTGAAATGTGGAGCCAAGACTCTCCTTATGCTTGTTATAGGCTCGGTGTTTTTTAAATAGTGTCTAGTTGCTGTGCAGAGTTCCTTTGCTCCTAGCAATTTGACAGGCAATAAGTCTGCTTCAGTGATCTTAAATCCTTTTAGACTAATTTGTGAGAGAGCAGAAAAACAGCTAGCACCTTTTGGATTCAATGCTCAAAAATAGAGAATCAGGTATTGCCAATTAAACTGCCATTTCAAACAATCATATCAAGACAGATTACTTTAAATTCCTCTGATAATGTCATGCAATGCCTAAAGAGAAAGCAACTGGGAGTTTCTCTGCAGACAAAGGATTTGAGTGGACCGAACTCATCAGTGACTGAGGCAGAGGTAGTGTGAACCAGATTTCTGCATTAAAATGTTGCATATGTGCAACTCGAATGCAAGCAGTGTGCATACTCTACCCCTGAATAGCCAAAGGCCATTTTTAAGAGCTTCTGGCCCCTCAGTCACTGGCCTACTAGTTAATTGCCACACGGGCTTCGTGACACATGGGCAGATAATATGACATTTTCAGTTTCTGTCACTAGCAAACGCCACAACGTTGCTTGCACTAGTTGCTAAGAAGCTGTCAGAAACCATTAGCAGTTGGCTAAAGTTGCCCTATGGCATTTCCTCATGGCATCAGCAAAACGAGCATAAATCACCCAGTGGAGCCTACTGCTATACTAATGAGGCTGTAAGCTTGTTTATGGACTAGCATCATTTTTATGATTATTTCCACCTTTTCAGTTTGCCTTCATTTGGCGGTAGGAGAAGTCAACTTCAGGAATGAAGTCACTGCTGACATTTTACAAACGTGGTTTGTAGCTGCTACCATGTGGTTGGTCAGTGGTTCTTCAAGTTTGGTTAGTGATGTGATTTTAAAAAAAAAAAAAAAGGAAAGAAATTCTCTGGAGACCTCATAGAGGTGGCTGTATCAAATTGCAGAGTGAATGGAAATGTTAAAAAACACAATTGACCATTTAGACTTTCCTCTGAGGTTTAGTCTTTACAGGATCAATTTTCAATTTCAAAAAGTGGAAGAGGTTAAACAATTTATTTAAAATGTATGAAAGTATTTGCTTTTAGAATAGTTTGTTGCTTTATTATCCACTTTCCCCCTTTCACCTTCCCTAACTTGTGTCGGACAGGACTAGGGTTTATTGTTTTAGGCTTTTCTGAACATGCACCAGTATTTATACTGGATTGAAAGCATTTGCTTCCAATGAAAATCTTGTCTTAGATTACAACCCAGCAGTGTAATTTCCCTCCCAGATGGGAGTAAAGTAGCTGTATTTGCCTAAAAACAGTAGGAAGAACAAACTGTGCATTAAGCCAAGGCTGTTTTTGGCTTGAGCTAATGATGTAACAGAAACCTTTTATTTGGGATAGGTCACTGCCAGGGATTGAAGGAGGTGATCTGGCTCTCGCTTGAAAGGTTTCTCCATTGTATCTACATAAGTCTTCACTTAAAAAATTCTGTTCCTAATGCTTCTGCTTTCATACAGCAGAAATAAACAGGAAAGGTTCTGGGGAGTGTTATACATGGAATGCAGAAAGCTTTTCCTCTCCTAATGGAGTATATAATTCAGGTGCCCTGAAGGCATGCTTTCAGGAATTCTTTTGCCTGAGGTAATGGGAAGCTCAGGCTGCTTTAAGGCCTTGATTATCTATTGATGCACAAAGCTGGAAAAAAGTCATCTCCGTTGGATTATAGTACATATTTCCATAAATTATCAATGAATTCTCTTCTAGTCAGGCACTAGGCATTGCCTACTAAATTAATCTGAAGGGGGTTAGAAATGGATAGAAAGTATATTTTAAAAATAGCAGTAAAACAATCATAGGGAGGTGGTGAAAGACAGTGTCATTAGGTTAGAAGCTTTTCATTTTTAATCAATGAAC
The DNA here is from genome assembly GCF_965152235.1 of Eretmochelys imbricata. Classification (NCBI taxonomy): domain Eukaryota; kingdom Metazoa; phylum Chordata; order Testudines; family Cheloniidae; genus Eretmochelys; species Eretmochelys imbricata. The sequence continues at coordinate 194,417,783 of NC_135574.1, read as the reverse complement.
ATGTAATATTTTTCTTTTCCTTGCTCTTGTTTTACAGACAGAAAGTGGATTAGCCCATGGAAATTTTAAATGCTGTTGAGTTGTTTCCTTTGCTCATGTTTCTTTTATGCATTATTATTTTATATGGTGAATTGCTTCTCTGTATAAAAGCCTTTTTTTTTTCTTTTTCTTTTTCTTTTTCGTTTTTAACCTACTGAGCTTTCAAAGACTTTATCAGCCAAAGATATCTGGACTCTTCATGAGGACCTTGTTTTATAAATATGAATATTCAAGTCTAGTCTTGCATTAAATACACACAATCAGTCATAAGGACAGCTACAAATTCACTACAGTCAGTAGTAAAATATGTAAAATACTAAAAATATAAAACTTAGTCACTTTTTTAGTTAAACTCTACATAATGTATCACAATTTTGACAGTCCAAAGCCCATCTTTTTTTTTATTCCTAACAGAACAGAGTTAAACTCTTGGTTCAGCTCAGTTTGGTTGATTTTCTTGGTCATTCTTGCCTCAGGGTGTAAAGAATACTTGCCTAACTGCATCACAACTCCGCACTAATCATAAAAGTACTATCCTTGGAAGCCATGGTACACTATTCAATCCACATGGGGGGGGGGGGGGTTGAACAGAATAAATCACTGTATGGATTTGTTTATGAACTATTTTGGGGGCTTTAAACAAAAATGGTGCACTGATTGACCATGCACTCTAAACCTTTGTTTTTCTCTGCACACTAGGCCACTATTTCACCACAGACAAAAGCCACTGCTATCCAGTTGTATACTCCCGTAGATGAGCTGCAAATTTGGCGAGTTTAAGGCCCTCTCTGTGTTAAGGAAATTTGCGCCGGATCAGTGTAGAGGTGGTGCACCAGCACAAGGCAGGGCTTACATACTGCATTGGTATAAATGTTGTTAACCCAGCATGAATTTATTTGGGCTGGGATTTTTAACAACATCTCAAAAGATTAGGTGCCCAAGTCCTGGTGAAAGTGAATGTGAGTCGGGCAACTAGCTGCTTTGAAAATTCCAGTCTTAATATAGATAGAGCCTCAATCTTACTGTTGTCCCTTTGAACTTGGGTAGAGGACCAAATGGTGCAAGAGATTTGCCAGCAAGCTGACTCTGAATTTGAACTTTGCATCTCAGAGTGGAACATGGCATCTGGGCTGCTGTATGTTAAGGTGACATAACATCATCAATACATTGCAAGCCACAATTTGAGTCAAACACCATTTGCCTGATCTGTAAACACAGAGAGATTTCTGTGATGAACAGGTAATGAAGAGACTCCCCCTCCTCCACCTTGGCAGGCAGGGTGCTTGTCACTTTTTTTGTTGCTGTGCTGAATCAAATGTGAGAAATGGCTATCTCATTCTTATAGTTGTTCAGAATAAACCAGAATTTGGCTGAGAGAGTTTTTCTCTCCCCTCCCCAGGAATTACAGCATGAAAGAATTTTATATCCCATTTAAATATTCATATACCCCAAAGTCAGGCGTTGACTGAAGTATCTAAAGATAGCATAAGTCAAAATTTGATTCACTATATTTACAGGTGACGGCTTGGACAACAGTGTAGCTTCCCCCAGCACAGGTGATGATGATGATCCAGATAAGGACAAAAAGCGACATAAAAAGCGTGGCATCTTTCCCAAAGTAGCCACAAATATCATGAGGGCATGGCTGTTCCAGCATCTAACAGTAAGTGAACTCTAGATCACATTTGTGAAATGAACATGGAAAATGTCATGGTCATGGTGGTAGTAGACAAAAATATTTAATAATATGTTATTGACAGGCAGTTCAGGGTGCTTTTCCAATTGTGTCTTTACATCATTTCTAGATACCAAGAGAGAGAGTATTTATAGTATATCTTTGTTTTTGTTGCTTTTAGCTCTTTGGTTTGAGTGCAGTTGTTAACAGGAGGTCATCGGAAAGTGTGATAGATCTTACAGTAATAACATTAGACCAATCCTGCCTTGTTCACATGACTGCAGCTCCTGTTGACTTCAGGGTGAATTGCTGCTTTGTAGAGGAGAGCAGAGTTTGGCCCATTGTCCTGTTTTCTGGAGAACCTCCAAGAATCATTGGGGCGGGGGGGGGGGATGGGAAAAACCAAAGCTTTTATTCAGATATGTGTCAGAGATCACATAATTCCTATCAGAGAGAGGTCAGAGCGTATCTGTTGTAATGGAAGAGCATCATTTTTAATTTGTTTGAGACTTTCTTGGTCCCAGAGTGTAAGGATATCACTGTATTTAATATCACAAAGGGGGGGGGGAAGATGTACAGTTATTTGTTGCCACAGCAACTATACTTATTTCTGTGATTAGGAATAAAAATTCTAGACAGGTGCACTGGGTGGAGCTTTAGGCTTCCGCTTTCATTAATGAGGTATAGTATCTGTCAAACCTTCAGTTGTTACCCAATAGTCAGACATTTCTAGTGCCACCCTTTTTGGGGGTTAAATTGTGGCTTCCATATGGTGAAGCATCACCATGTGTTCATTCACGTGGGATTCAGTCCCACAGACTGAAATCCTCCAACAGACCCTTTGAGTAATGGAAGAATGAGGCCCAAACCAGGTATATATATTAAAGTACATCCCCACTTCTGATCTCCCACTGCATCAATGATCCACTCTCTTCCCTGCCTGTCATTGGGTTAGTGATAAAATAAGAAGCCAATCAACTCAGTCAGCCACAATAGGTTTCTGCCAAATTAGTAAATTTCAATTAATGTTTCCTCTTGTCACCCCTACTTCCTTCCCTGTGCCAAATAACTAGATACTGGATGTCTGACAAACCTGTATCAGGCAGGGAATTCTTCCCTCCCTTCACCATCCTGGATTGCTGTAAATGAACCTTCATGCCTGATCACACTTGCCCAAGCCCAGATAGGTCCTAGACACCTCCCTGTTGATTTCCCTTACTGGCACAGTCCATACCAACTGGTATAGTGGCACCATGCTATCCCTTTCTCAAGAGCATCTTAGACCACTCCAAGGTGGTGTTTCAGAAGGTTGAAGTTACATTACAAACGAAAAGGGAATGCTTAACCCCCATTACAGGGCTGTCTTCTTACCAGATATACAACGAGAATCTGGCAGGCTCTGATGTCACTCAGTGACTTACAAGATTGCAGGCAACTGACATCGAAGTATTCTGCAAATAGCCAATGGATACACTCAATCTTGGCCCTTAAGTCTAGTGGCATTCTGATCCTCATACCAGCCTGACATCTCTGCGCCAGCTGGCTGATGCAGTGGCTGCCAATTTCTTTCCTATGCTCCAAGATTGGAGAGAGACACTGTGGCAACTCTGCAGTTACAATGCAAACAATTACAACGCACAACCAAGTGCAATAATCAAACTCAGACCAGCCCCTACACTTCCTGCTTGAACTGTCTTTTATATCTGAGGTGCTCTAAGAAATATTTATTATTTATATTATCAATATTTATTTCCAGAAGCACAATGTGCTAAGTGCTTTACAAACTTGGGCAATGGGTGTGAATGGTGCATTGCAGATATAAGACAATTGCTTTGCTGCAAGGTGCTTACTATAACAACTAGACTGCCACTAGTTGGTGGCAAGTACATTCTGGGGCAATGCCAATGAAGTAACCGCCTCATTCTGTAGAGTGAAGGCAGTAATCTCCAGGACCAGTGCAATAAAGGTAATGCTTTTTCTCCAGCATGGCAATGAACTGAAATCTAATTAAAAATCCACCATCCCTGCGGAGGAGCAGCCAAACCAGAGTTAGCTGTGTTGTAATTAAACAAAAGCTTAATGAAGATCCTCCTTATCCATACATTTGTGCAGCGTCATGCTGGCTTGAGGCTTGCCTGATCAGTCTTGTAAAACTGTAAAGGATCACACTCCCTACTTCCAGCTACTGCAAGAGGTTCATTGTTATAGCCACGTCAAATCAGCTCCAGGTGGATCATGGACTGTTCTCCAATACAAAAAAACTTGAAAACGTTGCCCAGAAAAGCAGACATGTTAGGCTCTCATAAATATGTTATGGTTAACAGCAGACTAAGAATACAAAGTTACCATAATATGGTCATACATGGTAAGGAGATGTCTTTCTACTCTGGAAGGCTACATAGAGCTTTGGCCTATCTCTCCACCAGTGAAAGCACTAGAGAACATCTGCGTTGAAATGAGTGACCGATCACATGTATGCAGAAAGAATTCAGTGAAGTATGTTGATATTCTGGAAAGAGATGACTTTAACTGGATTAGGCTTGGTAGAGAGCTGCACGGCACACTGCTTCTGACATGCCACATTAGAGACAACAGAAAAAAACAAGAATACAGTCCAGTAGCAACTGCAGGTATTTGGGGCAACAGATCTTTCTACCAGTTCAAACACTGTCAGATGCCAAGGTCCTGTAAGAACACCCATTGTGGAAGGCTCATGCACTCGCTTCCTGGAAATGAGACAGACAATGCCATTGTTTCTGTGATTTATATACCTGTAAGTTAGGTATTCAATGGTAGATACCTTACGATGATGATGCCCACAAGTTGCATCATTCTGTGGGGTTGCCTTGACTGGGGTTAGTAATATGCATGAAGCACCTGATTACTACTGAATTTCCAGGCCCAAGTCAGAACTGGGAAAAATTTGGAAGCGATAACAGCCCAGTCCAGCTTATAAAATTTCTGGACATCTAATGACTGCTTGGTGCATCAGTCCTCTATAAATGTGTACACCAGAACCATTGCCTCCCCAGTGCATTGGACTCTCCTTACAGATTAGAGTACAATACTCATTCAATCCTCTCCTTAAAAAAAAAAAAAATCTCAGGAAAAGATCTCAAACCTGCAGGTCTCTTCATTTCCTTGAAAAGACAAATGAAATGGTGGCCAATTAACACAACCAGCCACCAGGAAGAATCAAAAAGCATGAGTCAGAGTGGTGACGCAGGGTTCAGGTGCTCCAGAAGAGAAAGCCGTTTGCTGTTGGCTAACTTTACATGCCTCAGGTGTATATTGCACTGATCTTTGAGCTGCTGTACGTCATCAGCTGACAGACAAATGAATCAAGTTTATTACTAAGGGGGAATGCGAGAGAGGAAGGGAGGCCCTTCTGTCCTTTTTCATTTAAGGGTACCTGTCTTACCAGCCAGGCCTGAAATCTCAGGAGACACTGACAGTCTCCAGATTCCTGGTTACCCACGCAGAACCTTTGAACATGCTGCAACTCAAGACTCACCAATTATAGTCCATCTGAGAAGGGAACTTCTTGAAAACGACCTAAGAAACAGCACAGCCTATAGACGTGGTTCTGTCAGAATAAATTGGAAATTAGAATCCATAAAGAAAAAAATACTCCTTTTCGAAGGCAATACTCTAAAGGCTTTGCCATCGTAATGTAGGTTAAGTGTTTAAAGACCAGATGCGCCACAAGCCCCACTGGCATCTATGGGATCATTTGAACCCACAGCTGGGTGAGAGACACTCCTAGAGGGAAAAGTGTCCCACCTTGTTAGGCCTGAAGAAATGCCTGGTGGGAAAGGGGCATAACTATTGATGATGATCCAGCTGCTTGACCCATTGCCAGGTCTGGCACTCTATTTTGAACAGACTATATGTGCAGCATCCAGGGCAGGAAAAAATGGGAGGGGATATATTCCCAAATCCCATTCCTGCCTTACCTGCCTCAGCTCCATAAGTTCAACATTCTGGCGGTGCAGGTGACAAATTCTGGTAACTCAGCCTGGGTAGTAAGGAGACAGATTCCCACCTGAGAATCATGTGGCAGAAGCTGGCCTAGGAGGGGATGTAAGACCCAGATTCACAATCAGGACCTGCCATAGGGGTGGGCGGGTTGAGCCATTGCCCAGGGTGCCTTGCTCAGGGGGGTGCCGTGCTGGTACCTCCCACCCACGTGACCCACTGACAGCCAACGGGACTTAGAGGCAGCCAGGCAGGCGTGGCAGCATCTGGTTAGGGAGGATGGACTGAGCTGCAGGAGGGCAGCTGGACCAGCCAGACTTGGGATTGGGAATATCTTGCTGTATTATCTTCTGATTGTTCTAAACTTACATATAAGCTTAAAATCTGTCTCTAAGTGGTGTTTGTATATATTTTTTCTTTCTTTATATGAGAATTAGATACAGCGCTCCTGTAAGCTAATTTCTAAATTATTTGGGGAAAAAACTAGTTTTCTCAGGTTAAAGTTGCCTTCCCCCCACCCCCAAATCTGAAATGACGCTCCTTCAGGATGGCCATGGGCTCCAGCAAGATGCAGCCCATGTGTGACAGCACGGAGCACTCCCTGAGCCAAGTGCCAGGCACCACAAGCCGCAGCAGCAGTGCAGAAGTCAGAGTGGCAGTATACCAAAAATACCATTCTTCCTTCTGCACTGCTGCTGGCTGCAGCGTTGTCTACAGAGCTGGGAGCCCAGCCAGTGCTTAATTTATGCTGGGGCTGAGCCCCGCCACCTCTTTCAATACAAATTTTATCACCGGGGAGGCAGAGGAGCATGGGGGGCTGTGGGGACCAGAGACAATGGGGGGATGGAGTGCCCCTGTGGGCCAGGGTACCAAAATACAGGTTCATCCAGGGCGCCATTTTCCCTGAGGCTGGCCATGCCCACAATTCACAGGAAGGGGCAGAGTAGGCACTGCCTCATCTGGATCTTTATCCACAGTGTTGCAGAACTGACAGACAAAGGCTCAGTGTATGAGAGAGACTGAGAGCATGCCCCACACACCAACACTAAAAGGAAGGGGCAGAAGAAACCACGGATTCTAGATTTTTAAAACAGCATTGGATTTTTCCTTTTTTGGCATTGTTAGTGATGCGATCTACTTTTTTTAAAAAATTCCTTTTCCCCACTATTGCAATTTCTTTAATAAAACAAAGTGAAAAAAGTTAGGAAGGCAGTATTTTCCAGTGGATACAGCCCTGGACTAGGAATCCAGTCTTGGTTCTGTCCTCAGTTCTGGTACTGACTTGCAGCAAATCATTTAACTTCTCTGTGTTTTAATTTCCCCATCTGTAAAATGGGGTGATGATACTTACCCTTAGAGATTTACAGATGAAAAGTGCTATATAAGTGCTAAGCACTATTCCACTGGTAGCAATGTAAAAAACCAGCATTCTAATTGGCTGGCTGTTATCTCAAAGAACTTCTTTCAAAGATAAAAACTTTCTCTCAATTATTAACACTAACACACATCAGTGACAGGGAATCAAGTGATATAGACAGTAATTGCTGAGTTTCATACTAATGATTAGTGGTTGGAATGATTTAAAAGAAACGTAGAACTAATACAATCTTTAGAAAGTGTATAGATTGGTTTTAATTTTCTCTATGCAGTTATTACATTAAAAAAAATCAAGTCTTCTGTGTACAGACAGGAACCTCCTTTTCTAATGTTTGCCCTTTAATTCTCATTTTCCACATAAAAATAACCTCTCTCTTTGTTGGAAAAAAAACCCCAAATCAAGGCTTTAACTCCTTGAATGCCATATTTGTACAATACTCCCAGAGCAGTGTCCTTCAGCAAATCCCCATTATTTTCAGTGATGCAGCAGGACAGACAGTGTATGTCCAAAGGCCAGACAAGTACTGTCTTCTCTGTTTGTAGATTGTGCATGCAGGGACACTCAGGGGGATAAATTAATCCAGATTGGCTGCTGCTATTATTTTTAGCATAGAGAAAAATTAGGACACCAGTAGTTAAAATGCTATTAAAAATAGTGACCACACTGGCAGCTTAAAACGAAATATTTTTAGCCACTGTTACTCTGACATTGATGCTTACTTTTTATTAAAATTCTACACTGGAACAGGTGGCCAATTTTGCTATTAGTTAGGCAAAACATATCTGTGACCCTTGTAATTTACATAAGTGAGCATGTTAAGTTTTCTCACATACATCACAATTTATATAAAATCTGCTAAAATACTGTAAAACAGTCCAAGAAGCTGCATATCACCCAAAAGCTGGTGCATTATGACAAAGTAGGTAGAACATACCCAAACAGCAAGAGATCCCAAAACAGTAAATGTATCAACCAAAATAAGGCTGAGTTTTGGGTGATTTCTTCTGATGGCATGGCAGGGTGTTTGTCTCAAGCCTGATGTTCTGTCAAAACATCATGGTATTATATGTAAAAGTCAGCAAGTTTTATCAAAACATTTTTTTGTGATGTGGTACATGACAAGATGTTGTGGGCCCCAAGTTCTATATTTGAGACCAGTTAATGTGCAAGGATTGTATCATGACATCAGTTTTTAAGCAGAACTCCTCATTGAAATAAATGGCCTCAAGTGAGGTTTGTAGGAAGATCTGTATAAACGTAATTGTGACAAAGGCAGGTATAATTTCTGCTTTAACCCTGGACATACTGTTCGCGCAGGTCTTCCCTTGATCCCATCAATTCCTCCTTTCTCACTTTAAAATGTGTTTTAAAATCAGTTTAAAAAAACATGTTTCGTCCACCCCTTGAATCTAGTCGTGAACACTCTCTATCCTTTAAATCCGTGATAATTTAAAACATTGGAATTCAAAACCTCATTTCATTTGGGGGATTATGCAATGTAATTGGTTTGGTTCTGTGATGAGTATTTGATGATTTACACATTCATCATGTAATCAGGCACAAAAAAACCCCCATAAAATTATAATCCCAAAAGATGTTTAATAACAATTTAAACTATTGAAGACTTTGTTTAAACCCATTAGGGGATTATAAACTACATTTTTTTTAATGGTGCCAAGAGGTAAATTCTAGGACTTCAAACACCTTTTTAAAAACAAATTACCATGATCTAAAATATGAATGAGCCAAGGATTTGCTCAAGGTAAACCTCGTCATTTAATCAGACTTCCTAATTTTTTTTTAACATCATTTGCAAGAATTTTCTAAAGAGTTTGTTTTACTGAAATGGCAGATTAGACAAAATACTGGGATTTGCTGTCTGTAGAGTAAAAATAAGTTTTCTCCATGGCTATGTCTAGATTTTGAATCTTAATTAATAACCCTGATACATTTGTAAAAAATGGAAAATATACAAATAAATAAAATAAAAGCTTTTTAGCAATGATTTTATTTGGCAGAAAGAGCTTATTAGAAAGAGACTATTGTTTTAGAATATTGTAAGATTAAATTTGTGATCATAATTAGATCAGTTAAGGAGCATGTGTCATACCAGGATGTTTTTCTTTTGATGATATTACTCTAACATTAAAAATACTCAATCATGTCATATTACTTAAATTTAATATATTTCACATATACGTTTGGTTACTTCGCAAGCTAACTACTTTTTACATTCACAGTTAAAGCAAGCTCTGTTTTGAGTCTTTTCTGGTCGCTCTTCAAATAATGTACAGTTTTGCAGAAATGCAAATGTGGTTAATGTGCCTCTCAGACTATGTGTAGGTCCATCTAGAATGTGGATAGAGGTAGTAGTCACAGGCACAGCACAGGAGAGCACACACTGGCCTGCTGACAGCATAAAAAGGGAAAGGACTGACTGAAACCAGAAATATTCTTTCTGTTCTCCTCCTCTTCAGAAGGATTGGCTGGAAATATTAGAAGGAAACAGTACAATTTAAATTAACCCTTCCTAACTTCAGCCTGCACAGCTGATGTTTACACTGCAAAATACCATAGATCTCATGGAGTTTGCCAACATAACAGAGTTATATTTCAATATGGACTCAGAGACTTTTTCTTTTTTCTCCAAACATATGTCTTCTCTTTCACTTAATTTTATTGTGGACAATGCAATAAAAAAAATATGTAAGCCTTCCTAGTGACAGGTGTCCAGGATTCATGGATGAGGAAGGCATCTTTAACTAAAAGGATGGCACGATGAAGCCAATCTTCCTTCACAGATTGAGAGACAGCATTTCATAGTAAGGGATGAAAATTATCCTGAAGATCTGTCGACATGCTCTCCAACGAAGAATATGAACCTGAGTAGAAACTTCTGGAAGATAAAAAGAACCAGGATTCAAATAGCTGCATGCAAATTAATTTATTGACATAACAATTTGTGCAGAGATAGTCTGGCAAAAGATGGAAAAAGCTTGACCACTTCAATCTTCCCCAAAACTGTTGCTTTTGACTTGCTCTTCACCTAAAGAATTATTCCACATGATGATTGAGGTGGCTGAAAAGACTTAGGCTTTGCCGTGGAAGCTGCTTTTCTTGCAGCCTAGTTGCTGATGTCCTTCAACTGTCATTTTTTCACGTTCCCTGCCTATCTCATACGCCAGATGAAAGCTCTTGGATTCAATCACAGATTCCCTGTTCTGAAAGACAGCACCTTGTATATTGTTGTTGTTCCTCATCTGAGCTAAATTGTCCCCGTAGAGGAAAACATGGTATTGACTGTTTTTTGGCTAATGTTGGATCATAAATGAGAAGTTCTAGTCAGTGGATTGCGAATGGATTCCTCCATTGATCATGCCTCTCTTCAAACAGGCACTCCTCTGCCTCTACCCTACCAAGCCAATAGGCTGGTATCATTCTCTATAAGCCCATCTTTTTTCAGGCTTCTATCATTTGGGCCACAAAGGAAATTTGACTTCTGATTAAAACAACATGTTGTCCAAACTGCCTGACCTATAATATCTGTCTTTAGCACCACATGACCTCTGAAAGCATTTTGGTTGAAGCCAAAACCTATCCAGTAGACCAACTAGATTTTTTTTTTTAAGAGAAATCCTTCTTCCATAAATCCTGTCTTACTTTGTTGCAGATTTTTTCCCACCTCCTGGCTTGTAGCCATTGTAATATGTGTGTGGAAACCACCATAAAGTTAAAGAATTTCAATTCCTCAGAAGCCAATGAAACACATTATTTTATAGTTTGGGGCAAAAATCCAAATCTTCTGAGAGTTGGAAGAAAACTGAAAAACTAAACTATAAATATCCACCCAAATGTTAAAATTACACTTTCTTTAATTGTACTTGAACACCTTTTGTGTTCCGTTTTCAGAAACGACTTTACTATGAGCAGTATTTGCAGAAATACAATATTAGAGTGAATATTGGAAAATGTTCATGGAAAGCAGTCTCTTTTTTTAATCTACTGTAATTATTCATGGAGGAGACCTGATTCTTGGGTTAACCTCATTCAATAAAGTGACAGAAACATATAATATGACCTCCTGTATCTGTCCAGTCAAAACTACCTGAATTTAAATACCAAACATTTTTGGGGAGGGGAAAAATCATGCCAACAAATTTCAGATCCAGAATCATTCACAGGAACATTTTGGTGAATTTTGAATAACCGATACATTAAAGGAAGTTGGAATATTGTGGCAAATCATTTATGTAATAATATTGTGGCAAACAAGAAACGAGGCAAAATTCATTGGCTAAATTTATTCGTTGTTTGCCTAGTCCATTCTCTAACACAGCTTCTACAATAGAGAGTTCTTGAAGTCTGCACTGTTCTTCAGACACAAATGACATGTCTATGTAAATTTCGAGCCTGAAGCTCCTGGCTCCTTGAGTGAATACCAGTTTTTAAGGAGTTTCATGAAGCACCTGTGTAAACTAATAAGAGGCTTAATCTGGTCAGGTGAAAGTGCCATAGTGCACTGCCCGAGAAGGGTTAGGCATGGTAATCTGCTATGTAAAATTAACTCTTTTTTTAAACAGGGCCAGATTCAGAAGGAATACACAAAGTTGTGTGAGTTAGACTTCTGTGCCCTAGTTCAGATTCCTCTATGCCTGCTTACATCATCTGCATCCATTTCTATGGGGATCCATGATAGTATAACATACACTTTCTTCCAGCTCTTCAGTGTAAGTTAAGTTTCAGAGTAACAGCCGTGTTAGTCTGTATTTGCAAAAAGAAAAGGAGTACTTGTGGCACCTTAGAGACTAACCAATTTATTTGAGCATAAGCTTTCGTGAGCTACAGCTCACTTCATCGGATGCATACTGTGAAAAGTTTAGAAGATCTTATTATATACACACAAAGCAGTCCCCATCCTGTTTTAACTTGCATCTTTTTACAAGACCTGGTCAGAAAATATTTTGTGTTTTTTTTCCCCTCTGCAGGGAATGTTGACTTTTTTGTTGGAAAACAAACATTTTCAGTTTTTTGACAAGAAGGTGAGTTTTTCCACAGAAAGCGCAAAAAAAAAAGTCCAAAAATTTGTTTTATTCTCTGTATTTATAGTCAAAAACCCAGCTTCAGTGAAAAGTTTTTGAACAGCCCTACTATTTACACCTTCTAGTTCCTCACCATGTAAATTACACCAATTTAAAATCCCTTGCATAAAGGCAGAGTATAAATAAGACTAACAAAGTCTGTTGGTGTACAATGATCTAACTTACCCCATCTTGCACCTGGACTTCCCGATTTGGAACCATAGTCTTTTTTTAATAAAGGATTCCCTTCACTTTCAGTAGTGTGCTACCATTTCAGTAAAGGTTTCAGAGTAACAGCCGTGTTAGTCTGTATTCGCAAAAAGAAAAGGAGTACTTGTGGCACCTTAGAGACTAACCAATTTATTTGAGCATGAGCTTTCGTGAGCTACAGCTCACTTCATCAGATGCATACCGTGGAAACTGCAGCAGACTTTATATATATATATATATTTCAGTAAAGTAGGTTCTAGAAGATTTATTGCTGGATCTTCTGTCTTATAAACAGGAAACTGCCCAGAGAAGTATGCCTCAAACTGTTCCTTTCTTTATTAGTGATAAACCATTTTTTTTTTTTGTTAAGAGATGGACAATATTAACATACTGAAATCATTCTGATTTTTTTTTTTTTCAAAAACAAAGCCCCTCTTATAATGTAGGTAAATAAAACATTGTGAGGGAGTCTAACACAGGAGAAAAATGGAGTTGAGGGGCCAAACGTGATCATGCCTGAAATGGCTTTGGAAATAACAGGTTTCAAAAATTTCCTAAAAGTTGGGGAGGGAGACAGTGTCTGATGTCAAGGGACTCCTTCGGTCCACAACATTCTCTCAAGACAGCAGTGATGAAGTGGAAAAATCCATGACTTGAAGAGCGGGGAGATGTATGATTCAGGTCAGCTAAATTCTGCCAGACTTTTGGGGTGTCTGGCTAATGGTTGTATTCACAATGGACCTGAACATACCCTAATTTCTAGATGGCTTTGGATAATTAGAAGACCCCCCAATTGAGTTTAGTGCTTACCTGCCATGAGCTCAGAGGGGATACTGCCTTTGCATCCTACCTGGACAGTTACAGAAGAGAAGAAAAACCTAGATACAACCATCAGGTTTTGCCACCCAGACCTTGGACCCCCTTAAGTGGGTATAGGATTTGGGCCTTAAAGCCAAATAGTGTTTGGATAACAGACAACCTTCCTTAAGATTTTTTCTGCCGTGTGGCAGGTAAGCCCGAGAGCTACGTCTCTAGTTTGTCTTATGAAGAAGGTACAGTAGACTGTGAAGATACAATTGTTCACCAAGCTGGAATCCAGCTATATTTTCTTCAGTGCAGCAGGTTGTAAACCCTGGAGGGTTATTAACCACAGCCTTGGGGTAGGATCATTTTAAAGCTGATAACTAGAATCTTAGTATTCTTATGAATAAAATATAATTTTAGTAATGTTTTCATAAACCGTAGTAATGGTGGCATTCTAGTAAACAGTGGCATTAGTCACATCAAACTTGCACCACATTGGCTTTTAAATTACTCCACCTGTCTGTGTGAATAGAATTTTCAGTGTAGAAGCACACAGACAGCTGCTGCTAATGTTTCCTTGTCCCTGGGCAGATAATGCTGGCAAATCTACATGCATAAAAGACTGATTTGTGATGTAAAACGGTACCTGACCTACTGGCTCTAGTGCTACAAAAGCAATGGCTTTAATTACAAATGGCGGTGTTTAGTTTTGTACATGTTTATGTAAAGTGTCCTCTTCTAGTAATGTAACCTCTAGTTCATGTGCCCTGGCAATGGGACACTCACAGCAATAATTTTCAAAATAATTTGTGTTCTTTATTTTTCAACTAGAATCCTGTCTTGTTAAGTTTCAGTTAATTAGTAAGGGGAGGCCCAAATGCCTTCTAGTTCCATTGGCTTCTCAGCACCATGCAGAGTTGGGCCCTCTATGAAGTAGGAATTGTGTGTATTATATAGTATAAAGTTTTGATGAGCTAGATTTATTTATTAGATTTATTGTCCTTTACATAAAATTGGTATAATACAGTGGTCCTTAGAGTTCAGCAGCCAAATTTTGCCCTGAGTTATACCCTGTAAAAACCCTTTTGCAGTTGATGGGGCTACATGGAGTGTAAATCAGGGCATAATTTGGCCCTACCAGTGCTGTAGCTGTTACATAGGAGAGATGTTTTAAACTCTGTTAATTGAAGGACAGAGCTACAGGGAGGGGATTTGCAGGATATTAACCACTCTAGGTTATTAACAAAACATTTGTGATACTGGCCAATAGGACACATGCATCCACTGTTGCAATTTTTACATTGTTGATATTAGTTTAAATGGTATGTTTGACTAGATTATAAGGCTCTGTGCTTCTGATTTTCAGAAGTGCAAATGCTTGCTGTAGAAACACACAAGGACTTCAGAGGGTTAAAGGATATAACGGTGCCATTAAAAATACAGCTTGCCAATGAGCTATTTTGTGAGAATGGTATAAATGTGAGATACACTTGTCTGGCTCATTTGCAAGCATTCTTTTTGACTTCTTTCGCACAACTGGTGTTTTTGTGTTTAATTTAACAAGAAATGAGTAGTAAATGAAAGCTGCTGCCTGAAATCCCACTGTGAGCGTGTTTTGCACTTGGCTCCCCAGTGAAAAGGCAATTTGTGAAATTATGTGATAGAGTAATTAGATGAAGCCAGGGCTTCTGATTGTTGCCATGCTTATGTGGCAAAGGTTTGCTGGGGGGGGAATGGATTATTACCCTGGCAAGTTGGCTCAAAGCTTCTTCATTTATTTGTAAACAGAATATTTAGTGACCGCATAGGAAGTAGCTGTAATCACCAGCTCGTAAAGAAACCACAGCAGAGCTTTTGGATTTTTACAGAGTGCTCATGTAAAATTTAAGCTGGGAGGCAGAATCCCTGTTAATGTAATTAGGATCTAATTTACCACCCTTTGCACACAGATGTAATAATGTCTAGATATTTATTCTATCTTTAAGCACATTTCATATACCTCAGTTCAGCAGCTACTGAACAGAAACAGGTGTGAACACTTTTCAGATTCATTTTTACACTGTAAACGCACAGCGATTTAAGGGGTAATATTTACCAAAAAATGAGGGGAAAGAATGTCTGCAAATGAGGCAGTAATGGACAGTTGCCCTTTATGTACTGATGGATTTCTCAATGGTTAAGTAAATTAAAGCAAATGCTAGAAAAATCAATAGGCTTGCAGAGTCTTGGTTGTGCCTCATAGACTTCAGGACAGAATGACAGATGTGGTGCGTATGACCCATTTAAGTATTAATGCTTGGGAAATTGCCTCTGTGTGCAAGGTTATAGGCCTAGAAATATTGTTATATTAAATTACAGACAATAATGTTTTAAAGTATATGTGGAATTTTTGTTTCAGTTTAGTTGTTCTTCTGTGTTACATTTGTCCTGGAAGATTGGTTGCTTAGTTGTTTCTATGGTACACTACATCTGTTTTGAAAATTCACTGCATGAACTTTTTTTTATAAACCTGCAATTGAAAAGCAAGTGTGTTGCACGCTGAAGGGATATAGTGAATGTGTTAACCAACAAATATCACATGTGAGTGAGTCTGAATTAAGAATAATTAAAAGATGGCTTTCCACATGTCGAAAGAGTTTATGCAATATATGGAACAACGACATTAAATCAGATTATTCTGTAGGACTCTAAACACAAAACAAGATATTAATTGAAATATATGCTACAAAGGGCTAAAGAAGTTAATCGCGGAGGGCTATAGCTTGCTCACCTTACTCATGTGAGTACTCCCATTGATATCAGTGGGGTTACTTATATAAGTAAGGTGAGCAGGAACTGACCCTGAGTGGAATCTTCTAAACAGAGATGAAGTTCAGATAGGGTGACTAAGTAGAATACCTCTATATGTGAGTGTATTGTTGTCAAAGACTTTTGTTACTTCCAGAATTACTTCTAGGTATGACAGCAGGGAAGTAGACAAAGTTAACTGTCCTGCTTGTGCAGTCTCTTGGAAGAATAATGTAAAACTTGAATTTGCAAATGTAAAATGCAAGGACTTAAGAGGACTAGCACAAAATGATTGCTATAAAGCCAATGTAACTATTTCTAATCTTGTTCTCAAATGTCCCATATAACATATAACTTTTATAACACCACTCATGCAATGGTGAAGACAGAACAGAATGTTTAGGGGGAGATCCACTGACAGCCTGACATGCAATGCCAGTTATCCTGTGTTCCTCCCAAGTCTCTCTGTCCATGCAAGTAGCAGTGTATAAAAGTTGGTATACATATATAATATAAATATTAAATACAGTTTTAGATCATCACAATATGTTGCATGCCTATTGCTAACATTCTTCCAAAGAAAATTAACCGTTAAATTCCCACTGGACACTGATACAGAATCCAAATGCGACTTCATTCCAGTGGCACTTACTGTATTTATCAATTTCCATTCCTCCCAGCCCTCCTCCACACTTCTGTTCTTTGCAGCATCTTTCATATTTCAAATATTTGTTAGTTTTATTTTCTGCTTCCATTTTCCAAAAATGTGAGAGCTTGACCAGAGAGTGAAACAAAATGTTGTCATTGGGTCTAACAACTGCACGCCTCTACTGGTAGCTCCTGTAAAATGATGACATTGCAGAAGGACAGATTATTACTTTTGGGCCTGTTGAAAATGTATTTGCATATTGAGGATGGATGAGAGAATAGTCCTGAAGGCTGTCAGGCCCAGGCTGTGTAATATGGAGCTGGTGACAGAACCTTGTCATTTGCCCACATCTAGCTTCATTGCTATGGTGACAATATGCAGTGATGAAAGTTATCATTAAGGTTCGGACAGCATGCTCTATGGTTACTATAGCCGCCAGCCTCTTTGCTGTAGCATATTAGAGCTGATAGCCCTTGGTGTCAGAATAGCACCAAATCTCTAATGACAGAAACTATGCACAGATTTTGGATACATGGTGCAATTGCTTCTAGCACAGTTGCCAACCTTGGCAACTTTTTGTGTCAGTGACAGAAAATTGCCTGTATTTTCTTAGTTATTTTTATAAACCTTATTAGTCTTAGCAATGGATTTTCTTGATTTATTTTGTGTGTGACAAATGAAATAATATATTTGTGAGAAGTCCATTTTTATGTGCTCACATTTCTATTTCTGTATTGTGTGAAGGTAAAGATCTGAGCATTTTCATTTGGCTGTAGATACAGCAAACATATCAATCCTTGTTTATTTGATAACTGCTTTCTTAAAATACATGTTTGAGGGGGGCCTCCTGAACTAGATCATTTGTTTTTGTCCTGACCATTAAAGATCAAAGGTCACTGGGAATCTAGAAGCCATTAGTCAGTGGCTGTTCTTTGCTGGATCCCTAGGTTGTCAACTCACTAGTCACCCATGGCAACCTGGGCAAGATATGCTGTCAGTGACTTGGCAGGGAGCCTGCTTTACTTCCAGATTGCATAGATAAGAAGTGGAGCAATTGCTCTCAGAATTGCTATAAAAATATGCTGACATAAAATCTACATTTGAAATACAGTATGCGCATTTCCATGCACATCTTTGTTATAAAAGTTATATGTTATATGGGACATTTGAGAACAAGATTAGAAAGAGTTACATTGGCTTTATAGCAATCATTTTGTGCTAGTCCTCTTAAGTCCTTGCATTTTACATTTGCAAATTCATTTTTAGTTTAGTAGGAAATGGCACTTCAGAAAGAACAGAGTTGACTAAAATGTTCTTCCACACTTGCCAGTACAAAAGTTCACTTTTTTTAAACTTCAAGTATTACATTGTTTCATTTAAATAGATTGATTCCTCCCCCCCCCCCCCCCAGATGTTAAAGTACATTTGGCAGTAATAAGTTTATACGTATTAGGAACCATCGTCAAAAGACATAGCTGCTGAGTCAATTCACTCAGCTTTCTTCCCCCATTGAGCCCTAATGTGTCCCAATCCCCCACCCCTTTCAGGGAAAACATCATCAATTATGAAGCTGACAGGAGCCTGGGACTCAGTGTAAGTTGCTCCTTGGGGTTATTCATCTTGGACCAAAAAAACTGGCACTCAGCAACATTCATCACTTCCACCGACATAAAGTAACTGAGTAAACAGTGGGGTGAATTATCAAAGGAAAGGGGGGGGAAATATTTTGAATACATAGGAGGCAAGTTAGTTTGGGCTCAAATAACAGGAGAAATTGAGTCATAAACTAATTTGCTATTTATAAACTTTACATTGTAATTTGATATTACTGCTGAATGTGTAGATTAAATCATCCTTTGGCTACAGGGGTTATGGTATTCTTCCTTATGTCCTGACGTTAAGTGCTTTGCATTATTGCACTAATGCTGCTAAGATAGTTGCCGCATTCCTCTGTAGAGGTGTGCTTTCACTGTTGTGTGGATTGATTCCTGTCAATACTCCGTGTACGTGTGTGTCCGTCCGTCCGTCTGTCCGTCCATGCCATATAAGTGATGCCATATAAGTGATTCTTTATAGTGTGTAAAGCACCTTTATGGTGAATGGCAGTACTGTATATAAGCTTGAGATTCTATTATAATTTAATTCAGTGGGATCATATGGTAAATATGTTTATTACAAGGTGTTTTGAATAACCTTTGATGGAAATATTTCCAAGTGGGATCTTCATTGTATATTAAATTGATACAATGAACTCTTTAGGCCAAAGTCTCCAGTAATTTATATTTACAGATTAAATTGTTCCTTATTACAGAAAACCCTGATATTTAAACTTGTACAGTTGCTTACATTGCGAATTTGACCATACTTCACTTGTTGTAGAAATGTAATAGTGCTCTGATGAGAGAGGAGTAGTTATATTATTATATTAACCATACCACCTGGGTTCTTTAAATCTGTACTGTGGTTAGATGGTTGTCTAAATAAACATAGATTATGTAGAGGACTCTTTATCTTAGAGCTGGCACTACTTATCACTGAACTTCCTCCTCCTCCCTCCCTCTGACTGTGAGTTCTGTAAGAAGATTTAGGAAGCATAACTTACAGCTGATAACCTTTGAATGTTAGTTCAAGGAAAATGTGCCAGAGTAACAAAAATTTTACAAACTGTTCTGCAGCCTATTAGAATAAAAAATGCTGTGGCATAACACTGATTTAAAGGAAGAGACATTTGCCAAGGTCTTTACTCTGGGAACTGGATGTGAATTTGGTCTAGACTTAAAGTGATCAATAATTTTAATATTTGAACAGTAGTAAGAGACATCAGGTGGAATGAACCTGTGTATATTTCTTAAATCATCCCTCTGCTGGAGGTCTTATTTTTAACTTTCCTTAACTACCGCTTCCCATAATGTTTCTCTTGGACAGATTGGTTTAGCTCTACTGTTTGGAGTTGAATTGATCTTGACACAGCACTAGAAGATGCTGTTATTGTCACTTTTGTTTGATGGTAAATGATATACACCTGAGTATAGGAAATAAAAAGACACTGCAAAATAATCAACAGCTTATAGTCCTACATAAAAACCAAGTGGCTCTGTGTAGTAGTGAAATCAAAATAAGAGTGGTTTGAAGCATGCTTATTGGGCTTGCAAGAACTACTTACATGCAAACATGCTAAGAGGGTAATAAAGGTCTTTGGGGTCCTTCAAACATGAATTCCCCCCCCCCCAAGAAAATAAAAGTCCCCCATTCAATACCGCAAGGCAATGTCATCACAATGTTGGAAAGCCGACTCACAGCTACTGGGTTATTGCGGGCATTTCTGCCCTTGTCGTTTGGATTACCACAGAGACACGCGTGCAGTTACACAATGCATAAAGGCGAGGGTTATTTCTAGGACAGATAATTGAACATTAATACTCGTTGACATTGTCGTAGGAATGATATGTCAACCTGACAGGGACTATGTGCTTACATCTGGTGATTGGCTGCAGACGAAGGGGATGTTTGTCAGATCAGACCCGGGGCCTCACTGCAGTGGAGCCAAGGATGATACAGCCATTAATCAGGAGCTGCCATCTTGGGCAGAGATACCTTCTATAAAACATTTATCATGTAGATGCTATTTTTATTTTTATTTTTTTTGGCCTGATTTTACAAGAAGTGTATTTTTTTTTTATTGTTTGTGATACAACAAACAACTTTAATGTTTCACACACATTTCTGAGACGCATATGAACCATTTTTAATATTAAAAAAGTGAATAGATAGAAGTTACTCAGAATGGTACAATCTATGATCAAGTTTAGATAAGGTGCTTCTGATTTATCATTAGGAATTAACTCTCCTAAAAATTTAATAATAATACCTACCTCTTATCTAGTGCTTTTCATCAGTAGATCTCAAGTGGGATTTAACCTTCTTGCAATTTGCTGTTGCCAACAAAACTTTCTAGGCAGTTTGTTACAGATAAAGCAAGTGTATTGCAATCATACTCTTGTCTCCCCAAAATCATGCGAACAGTGTCTTTCAGTACACTTCTTATAAATCTTTAGGGAGCTAATTCCTTTGTCACAGTGTTTCTATGGCCACATTTTACTGAAGATGTACCATTCAGAAACATGAGAAGGAAATGAAAAACAATTGCAGAGCCTCTGACGCTACAGCTAGGACTGCATTCTTTAAAATAGGGGTAAACAACCTTTTTGTTATTTCTCACGCAGTTTTGCCCTGCATAAAATGTTATAAAGTGGGGCCCCTGAGAACATCCATTATCCCATTTTGGTTAATATCACAGATTTTTAAAATCCCAGTTTCACTGAAGCCATGAAATAAAACTTTCATCCGTAAAGATCTAGTGTCTCTTTGTTACTAAAATAAATGAAGCCATTAAACAAAAAAGATGCATATAATAATCAAGTTCATCATTTGGTATAATCAAAATGATAGAATTTTACATTTTTTTAATTGGAGCAGTCATCTGAGAAAGGTTCATGTATGCAACAAGATCAAATGTACCTGGTCTCCCTATTACTTTATGACTTGTTAATGGTGACTTTTTTTTTTTGGTCTTTAGCTACTTTCATACAGGTCTTTGTAAATGAAAGTGGAGTGCTGGTCAAGAGAGGAAAAAAGGCATGCAATTTTTCAAGCTTAGTATTGACAAAATAAATTAATGTGTTGTTATCTTCCTGAATTATTAATGGATATCATATCATATAAGTGTGCTGAAAGCTATATTAAATCTAAATGTTTCTGTTTGAAAATTTGATTGCCTATATAATGGTGGTACTTACCTAGGCATCCAAGTGTGGTTTGTTGTTGGTGTGTCTGGCCCCTGACTGAAAACCATTCAAAACAGGGTCTTGTAGACTGTTTCCTTTGGTACTGGGGTTCTCCAGTTCCCCCTGCCAATCCTCTTTAGGTGGCTGTATATGTGACCCGTTTTCTCTTACTCGGAGGGTAGGAAAGAGGCCTCCACTGAGATCATTGTCAATGCCTTTCCGTGGATCATTCAGCATCAGATTCTCATTTAGGCCCTGATCTTGCAAAGGCTTAAGGAGATATTTAACTTTACGTATTCTGGGTGGAATCCACCAGGCTCCATTTAACTGATGAGAATGGCTACTGACTGCCATAGGGCCGGGATTTCACCCTACCAATAGTTCCATTGACTTCACTGTAACTGCTCAGTGTGCAAATTCTGCCTCCCTTAGTCACAGTAAGCACCTCGCTCCACAAGCAGTCTCACTGAAATCCAAAGTACTACACAGTGTTAGTAAGAGCAATAGGGTTTGGCCCATAAAGATTCATCAAAATCCATTTGAAGGCATTGGGAGTTTTCCCATTGACTTCAGCAGGAAATGGATTGGTTCTTTAGAGAGGGCTCCAAAGAGTCCAAGCATGTCCCCAGTCCAGAGGAATAAGATCCCATAAACCCTTCTCAAGTCTAAGCCTTTCATTCAATTAATGTTCTTAATAAATCATATGGATCAATACATTGTGGTCTAGTGAACAAACACATCTGCTGCTAATTTAAGGATGGAACTAGAAATGTGGAGAGGAAGAGAACCAAAGGTTTCCTCCACCCCTTGTTTTGTCTTAGTAGGTGTAGGTAGGAATATTATTACTCTGTAAAAGCATGTCCATTTTACATTTAAATTCATTAATATTATCTGCTAGAGTCCTTTGATAATTAGGATAAACAATTAACTAGAGCACTTTTTCCTTTTAAGAGTTGTAAATTTATCTCTCTCCTAGTAAATGTAAGTTACAAAATTAACCAGCCCTGATCAAAAACTGCACACAGTTCTGCACCCTGAATCCGTCAGAGATTTCACACCATAAGTTTGTGTAGATAAATTCTCTAATCAGAAAGCAGAATTGATTAGTTAAGTTTACAGTTTAAACTATTATTATTCATATATGCAATATTACTAAACTTAAACCCTTTTAGCTAGGGTGACCAGATAGCAACTGTGAAAGAACAGGATGGGGGTGGTGGGTAATAGGTGCCTATATAAGAAAAAGTCCCAAAAAACTGGACTGTCCCTATAAAAATGGGACATCTACTTTTAACCGAAGAAAACTCATTAGCTAGGGTATGAAGAATGCAATTTATGAGAGAATCTAGTGATAAAGGTAAAAATACTGGAGAATGAACTATCAGAGATGTAAAAGCTGAATTGTAGGTGAATAAGAAGAGAGAACATTTAAATAGCTTGCCCTGTAGCGGAATGTGAACAGTTTCATGAAAACCCAGCTTTAGTACAGGTAAATTGTATTTGAATTTCAACTTCAGATCTGTATACAACCTATTTGGCAGATGTTGAATTGATAATGCCTCTGTGTTAAAGAATTCTGATTGTTTCTTGTGCTACCTTCACAGCTTATGAAAATGCAAGTAGACCTACCTAATGAATATTAATAAGAATGATATCTGGATAACCTATAAGCTCCTAGATCTTTGGAACTTGAATGGAGTAGTCAGAGAATTGGTGTGGCTTTTGGCTCCTTGGAATTTACATTCTTTTTCAGAATAAACTTCCATAATGTTTTTATATTATCATTTAATAGCTGGTTTTTGGCAACAAGAGTTGCTTCGCTCTCTCCATCCACAGTAAGAAATATTTATATAATAAATATTTCTTCCTGTGGCTAGAATGTATTAAGACATTTTAGAAGAAGGGACAAAAAGCTTAGGTGAAAAGAGAAACTGGTTCACCTTCATTAAGGTCCGGACCCCTTTAATTTATTTACAGCCACGTGACAGCTGCATCAACAGCCATGAAAAAAGCATGTGATGGGTTTTCTTTTTCTGTTTGGTTTGTTAGACAGACAAACACACATGTATGAAGCAGCTGTGATGGTTAGCAAGCATGAGAATGATACTGATGAATTCTGATATCTGTTTCTTTAGAGTAAATTCTATGCAAGTGTATTCTATGCATGTTTACTTAATTAACATTTCCATAGATTTTTAAGGCCAGAAGGGACCATTAGATCATCTAGTCTGCCCTCAAACACCAAAATATTATTGTGTGAGGCAATATTGTCAAGTGGTTAGAGCAGGGGACTTGAGAGTCTAGATCCCCAGTCCTGCAGTTGGATACACATGGGCCCAGTCGGAGGTCCTGTTTAAGTCAATGAAGCATCACACAGGTGCAAAATTCCACTTGCACAGGTCAGGGACTTGTGTTCTATTGAGGCTTTGCCCTTGACTTACTATGTGACCTCAAGAAAGATTCTCAGTGTCTCTGTGCCTCAGTTTATTTCTGTGTAAAATACATGGTGTTGCCAGCTCTTGTGACGTTTTCCCCAAGTCTCACGATATTTGGTGTTTTTCCTAAAGCCCCAGTTCCTGAAGTCAGGTGATTACATGAGAATTTCATTTCTCATTTAAAAGGAAAAATAAGTTCTTAGAGAAGATCGAAAATGTGAATCCTAAAAGCTCAAAATCCTGAAGGTAAATAAAAAGAATCTGAAGTCTATTATTTTTAGAGTGTTCTCATGATGTGGGGGGCCTGATTTGTGGGGGTTTTTTGAATGGTTGGAGTGGATAGAGTAATACTCCTTGCTGAGAAGTGCTGTTTATGAGGATTGATTAATTGTTTGCAAAGCACAAGGCAAAAGACGAATTTGTATAAGTAAAAAAATATAATTGTTATTGTGTGGTTCTGTTTAAATTAATTTCACAACTGAAATATCTCAAATGGAAATCATTTGTACCCAGACATTGCTAGAAAATCATAATGGGGGCTGATGTCACATTTATTTTACAATTACAAACAAGAGGCACTTTTTGTTTCTAAAACTGTTTAAAAAATACTTGGAAACAAGAGCATTCAAAATCCATGTCATGGATTTTGTAAAAAACACCCCCACCTCCCCCTTAGCATGACAAAAAAAGCTTAAAAAAATTAGCCTGATATAAGGGGAAAAGTCATTAAAATGCAGTTCTTTCAATTATATACCGTTATTTGTCATCTTTATTGCTTTTCTATAGTTTTCATTGCACCTTTAATGGTATGCCTGGTCAGAAAAGGTGAGATGGAATGTGAACACACTTGGCTGCTGAAGCTGCTGTTAGTGCCTACTAGCTGTGCTTGAATCCCTGTCCCTGTAGATTTTAATGTCCCCACAGACTGCTGGCAGCCTGCTTCCAGCTGTGGCAGGCATGATGCAGTGAATTGCTTTTGAATGTTCTTTACTCAAATAGGCAGTAATTACAAGCTTAAAGAGGTTTAGTGGTCCAGTAAACTACATAATCACCCCTGAATTAGCCTGGGCTCATCAGTTGCAGTCCAGCAAGCTCAAGTCTGCTGTTTGTATGCACTCTTTATCACATAGCAACCTGAGCAGCAGGTGTGGAACAGCAAGAATCCCCCATAAACACAACTGTCTACTGGGGACAATGATCTCTAATGAGATGAGGCTACACCATCACTGTAATTTAAGTGGGAAAATTAACGCCAGAGAATGTGTACCAGTTCCAAGAGTCTTTAGTTATATTGGGAACAGTGCTGTTTCTCTAGGTTTTTCTGGATCTTTAAATGCATCTTTCTTTTATGAAGAACACATTGTGATTTTTGCCCATACCTTGTGTGTTCTTTATTCTTTTACAAGGATATCTTGTGAATATTTAATGGTGGACAGGGCATCTGTTCAAGGACTTTTGATGCTAACAAAGAAACATTTCAAAATAGCAGCTTTATTTTTCATCTCCTTCCATGGTACTTTTTCTAATGAAAATTTATAAATGTAAAACCTCTTTTTGTTGGCATTTTAGATGGTCAGCTGTGTGTGTGCATTTGTAAAGCTGTTTGTAAAACCTTTTGCGTGCTGTGCAAGAGAAGGCAGTTGAGTTTGAGAGAATATTTTGAAACTGTTCAGTTGTTACGCTGTGTACTATGAAGTGTTATCTCTTTAAGACAGTTGTGCTACTTTCTGAGGGGGGAACTCCTAGGTAAGGGAACTTGTTGAATAGAACACACCCCCTTAGTGTTCTTTCACTGTAATCTTGTGACCCAATAAGGTGTGCCTAGGAGCTTGTTATCCACAGTATAAGGAGAGATGCTTTGAAATATAGAACACAGCAAGACAGAAAACAGAGAACACAAATAGAGGTTTGGCAAAAGCTTCTTGGGATTACCACCTCTATTGCTATCATTTACCAGAGACACTGGAAAATTTGCAAGCCTACCTGTTATAAAGTCATTTAATGCAGATAAAGACAGTGAATTATTACTAAGAGTAGACTGCTAGTTAGGAGATATTTACCTGAATTAATCTGCCTCAGACTCACCCTACAAAACAACAGAAGACTTTTATGGAGTTTGGTTCTTCTGTTTACTGCTTATTTATACAACATTCACAGAAACATTCTGTTAGAGTTGTGGATTTTTCTTCCTTGACAGGAGCTTTTAACTTGGAAGAAGGTGGGGGCAGACAGCAGATTTTTATGAGCACTGTTCAAAGATGGATTTAACCTTTTGAGATCTGTGATTAGCTTTCTGATGTGAAGTTGGACTAATTAAAAAGCTTGCTTTTAAGTATGTGAATTTTAGTTATAATTGGATTGGAAGTTAGGAAATGCCTTTACTCTGTTATTTCAGTGTCACTCATGTAATATTTCACTGCTGTTTGTACTACATTATAATTAAGATAATATCACTTATTTTAAGGATGCACCTTTTCATATTACTTTGTCCTAAGCTATTTATCTTCAAATGCAGTTGGCTTTTGTACAGTATTGATATGTTTAAAAAAAAAAAACACCCTGGACTTCAGAAAGGGAAAGTTCATCACCCCAATATAATATCATATAGACTAAACTAACAAAATAGCAAGGAATTACTTCTGTAATGAATTAACAAAATATATTGTAATATATATAATCGAACACTGTCAGGTCAAGCAGATGCCTACTGTGTGCAGAATGTGAAAATGCAGCCTGAAGAACAGGTTGGCTTTTACTGTATTAGTGCTTCCTGTTCACATTTCTGACATTTTGTACTCACTCACTCTCTGGCTCCTAATATATCCTGTGTAGGGGATGAGCTGAACTACCCCCACCCCGCCCCAAACACACACACCTCTTCTCCCCCCCTCTCCCCCTTAATGAATGCTTGCATTCCGCATAAATTGATACAGGCCACCAGAAAAGTATTGGCAGAGTGTCCCAAGCCATACCATCTCTCTCCTTGAACGCTGGTGAGGATATTCACGTTTGTGTATGCCAAAACAGGTTCATAGACAGCTCTTGCAAGAAATTCTCTACAAAAGGGAAATGGAAAGAGAGAATCATAGAGCAAGGAGGGCATATTTTCTCAGGAAAATGCAACTTGTCCACTGAACAGTATAGGTCTGCCCCCATTCCCATTCTTCCCCAAACAAAACTAGGTCTCCTTTTTTGATGTTCAGATACTTTATATGGTGTATTTTCCTTACTAAGGGCCAGATTCTGGATACCTTTACTCACCTTGAATGGTACCTTACTCCTGGAGTGGTTCCCACTGGCATCAATAGGACCTTTTGTGGAGTAAGTTGTTATTCAGAATCTGTCCCTTAGGAATTCTCTAATGTAGTAGAAGCCAAACTGCAATGTATCCCTTTACATTGTAAAAATATGCAAAGGTACCACAGTTACTTCAGATACTGCATGTTTTTATGTATTTTTAACTTTAAAGAAAGGAAATACGGCTTTTGATTTTGCATTTACATTTAACTTTTCAATAACTATCAGTGCAGGAATTTAATAATAATGTTCTTAAAATGACATTGAGAAGTGGTTAGCTTGTTAAGCTTGTGTGTGTGTGTATAATTTTAAAGGATGACTAGATCTTCTTTGTGTATGTAATATGAATATATCCTTCTATTATGTTTACTCACTACATGTGTTTTATGTATTGAAAAACCAATAAATGAGTTTTAAATAATAAATCAAATTAGACAATATGTAGAGCCGATTTACAGGGCTAAACTTGTAACTGGTTGTGCGAAAGTTGTAAAAGGTTTTCTTTTGTATCTTTGTGGATGTATTTAGAATAAAGCGATTGCTGTAAAATGTTTAGCTTTTCCTTAGATGTGCAGCTCATTCCCATGTGACAAACAAGATCTAGTTTTCAGCTTCCCAGCTGATTTTCATAGCTGTACACCTCAACTTGGCAACGTCTTAGAGCCACTACTAAATAGGACTTATCTACAAACTAATTCACCCACTCATTGAAAAATGAGCAATCTGTGTCTAAATGCATTCTATTTATTGCTCAATCTAAATACACTGTTTGAGAATTAAGAAAGCAGGTTGAAATCTTGTGACTTTACTGATAGTATTCCAAATGCTTTTGGCTACTTTGCTAGTGTAGACACCCTAGTTATTCTTTTGATTCCAGCATGTGTGAGGATACAGAACTCAACTACTATAAATTCAAGCTATGTTCTTAGACTACACCATGCACTGCTTTTGTAATGCAAATAGCAGGCACAAAGTGTCTCTTTGATAATGTGCAGTCAGGAGACAAAAAAGCATTCACTGAAACAGTAAAACTAATTCATAAAGCTGAAATACAATAAGGAAGCATTATGGATTTTTTTAAATGTATCATAGATCAATTTAATTGTGAACAATATAAACAATTCACGTGTACAACATATAACCGCCGCCGCCCCCCCCCCCCACGGTATCAAATTTTTTAATGTGATAAAGTTTTGATTAAACAAGATTTAAAGTTAAATATAAAACTGATTTGTAATTTGTCAGTATTATCCAGATCACCTACTACTTCTGTTTATTAATTGAACAGCTAGGTTTAGACCCGTAATATAGCTGAGCAAGAATCTTTAAAATAAAACTATATATACATTCAAAAACATTTCATTATAGCATTTTATAGCATAATACAGGAATGTTATGGTTAATATAGTGAAAGTCCATGTGGTAGACTTTTTTTTTTTTTTTTTTGAGGGGGAGTTTTTTGAGGGGAGTAAGTATCTCTCCATCACATACCAGAGTTTAGCTCAAGGTCATCTTCTATAAATGCATTAAACTTAGCTGTGGAGGAGGCAGAGGACTGGAGGAAAAGGATAAAAGA
Organism: Eretmochelys imbricata; assembly: GCF_965152235.1. Lineage (NCBI taxonomy): Eukaryota > Metazoa > Chordata > Testudines > Cheloniidae > Eretmochelys > Eretmochelys imbricata. The sequence continues at coordinate 194,389,093 of NC_135574.1, read as the reverse complement.
ACTTCTGAAATTGTTCTCCCATATTCAACCAAGCAACAGAACATGCTTTGATAAGGGTTATTATATTGGACAGTTGCCATAACTCCTCATATTAGATCAGTTCTTCCTGTGCCTATTCCCATACCTTTTAAAATATAACATATAACATTTTGCTTGAAAATTGCTTCTATCTCTGTGCTTTGTTACAGCTGTTTTGCAGTTTGGGTATAGAGGCAGTTCTGTGTCACAAGAAATTACTAATCTGGGGTTTGAGAAGGGACAGCTTAGCCTTCCATTATCTCAGCAGCAAGCTCTGTACAGGATTATTTTCCATTTTTCTGCAACCATTACAATGTGCTGTTATAGTGGGCAAGGCAATGAGGGAGGGAATGTTATTGATACTTGGTTACCAGGGCAGATAAGATAAAGTGTATCACTGTCCTGGCATCCACATTTGCAGTCAGTAGTGGAAAATTTGATGAAAGGAGTACATTTGGACAAGGAGTATCATTAAGATATGGGTCTGGACACTTTCCATCTGTATTTACTGTAGAGTTTCTCTTTACCCACTGACTGTAGTCAAAGAATAAATAAGTCTTATTGATTGTTTGGTTAAACAAGTTCTCTGCAGCATTTTAAAAACAAAACAACAACACTTTCTATCTAGAATGCTACTCTCTAAGTACAGTTTTATTAAACTGTTCACAGAGAACGTAATGGAAAATTACATTTTTCTCTCTGTCAGTTTCATTGCTTTGTTACTGCTAAAATGACTGCTCTGACTTAAATTCTGTAAGTTATTTTTACCTTTTCAAATGTTCCTTAACTGTTTATATTGCCCTGGGCAAATCCCCTAGGGTTAAATTTGCATTTGCATGCAGACTCAGATGGGATTATTAAGCAATCACTTCTGTACTAAATCATTATTACAAGTAATACCACAGAGCTGCAAAAACACATTAATAGTGTCAATCCACATTTCAGTACTAGGTTTATAGTAAGGAACAAGTGATAGGTTTCAGATAGGCCAAATGTTGTGCTGTAACACTGCTGCAACCTATTGAATAGAAAAAAGTAGAATTTGGCCCCGTTATTTTACAGTAATGCCTTAGCTCTTATTTGTTGTAAGCCTGAGTTCTTCTGAATTTCTGTTTCCCTACTAGCTACCTATTTTCATAAATTCCAAGACCAGAAGGGACCAGTGTGATTATCTTGTTTGACCTTCTGCATAACACAGACCATCGAACTTTCCCAAAATAATTCTTAGAGCATATCTCTTGGAGGCACCCTTTTCCTCTAGCCTCCACAGGAAAGCTAGTCTGCAATCTCCCAATATACATGTGTTGGACTGATTCTGGGAAGGAGGGTTAGCCTTCCCCTACATAATCACTGTTTTATAGCTTTCATTCATTCCTGAGGTGTTAATGTAGATCAAATGGAAAACACTCCAGAAAGAACATTTCAGCTACTGCACTGCCCTATATATGGTCCCAATCGTTAATTCTTATTGTAAGATCTAAAGGTAATTTTGTTTGCTCTCCTAATGCGTTGCAGCTCTCCCAGTGGTCCTAACATTCCTTTCTCAAATTCACATCTTGATCAATTGTTTGCAAATAATTAAGCTTTTAAGAGATAATGGTATGAGGCTAATGTACATAACAAAGTAAAGGTTTCAAGTCACTGTTTATTGAACAGTGGTCCAATTTGCTTTGATATCCCAAAGTGATCTTAGTGTTAGGTATATTTGCCAACGGGAATCAGAGCTACATTTATAACTGACGTTTTTTAAGAGTGTCTTTGTCCCTTTTAACCAAAATTAATAAAGGAGCACTCTCATGGAAACTATTTATTACTGCTACATATGTGAAAAGAGGATTAACAGTAATAGTACAGAATGAATTTCCTATTTCTTCATAAAATGGTAGTTCTTAGGGGTTTTCCCTTTATCTGTGTTGCAACGTGATGTCTGCTATTGCCTGTAGCATATGCCTTACTAGCCTGGTGGGTGGGAATGCAACAAGGCTTTGAAAGTTTTTATAGCAACCTAGCCTGTGACATGTTGATTAGTTGTCAAGTCATTTTTTTTTTAAGCCTACAAAGGCACAACTCATAGTATCCACAAATAGCTTATGTAATAAGGATGCAGTGTTCAAGATATTTTAAACATATTGAGTCTCAGTATAAAAAGCCTACCTCATTGTGAACTTTTGGCTAAGAGGGATTAGCCACATCAAGTCATGGCTTTCATGTGATTATAACAATTATAGATTTTTCATGAAATTCAAAGTTTATGCTACATTAAGCCAATAACTAGACTATGGAAAAAATCAGATGACCTTAAACATACCATGATTTAAGGAATTTTGTTTTGATACACTTAAAGCAATTATTTATACAGTGGCTGTATTATTCTGATGACTAATTTTATCCGGTCTTGTCTATTTGGAAAAAAGTCCAGAACAATTGAAAATTGCTTAATGGAGACAGAGTTCTCAATTCCAAAAGCTAGAGGCTATCTAGTAATTATTGCTTGCTACATAAAATGAGACACCGTTTGTTCAATTACTTAAAATCTGATCACATGCAAGGTGACAAAGCAAAATAAGAAAATAAAGCATATCCTTTTATGATAGTAAAGTTAAAATGAGAAGTAAAACTAAAATGAAAGTCTACAAATCTTCACTGTAAGGTTTTGAAGAGAATACTGAGGCTATTTCAAGCTGAATGGGCAGGTTATTCTAATGGACTAAGATCAAATTGATGGACAGAACTAAAATACAACCGTTTGCTGCGTAGAATATAAGTACAAACATGTTTCTGAAAATAAAGCACAAGTGAATTTCAGCAGCAATTACATTGACTCTAAACTTAAATGGCATTGATACTGTGACCATAGACCATAAAAGAACTGAAAGGTGGCTTGCAAACTCGGCAAGGAGCGACTATCAGCACATTTAACAAATACAATTCAAAATAGTTTTTATGAATGTTCTTTCAATGGTTGTCATATTTATGTCCATAAAAGTATACTTGTCATTAATGGAAATGTAGTTCAGATGTAATTAGCAATATGGAGCTGCACTGGAAGCATTTTCAAAAGGTAAAAATATATTGGTATTGGAAAGTATATAAGATATATTCAGTCTACATATAATATTCTACCATTGATGGGTAAAAGTCAAGTTAATCATTTTTCTGTGTCATAGGCATATTCTGTTAGTGTTAGAGTCCACTGCAACGTGCTTTCTGTTCTGTTGGACAAACTGACAAGAGAAAATAAATTGAATTATGAGGGTCCATAGTTAGTAAGATGAGGTAATTCAGTAATGTTAATTAGTATAACATAGCTATTAGATTTCCGGTTATGTGGTTCAGAGTAGTATGTAAAACATGTTCAATAGTTATCATAGAAGTAAGATCCCTGGATTTTGAGTTATAAATTCCTATATTTTTTAAAAGTTCTTATTTACATCTTTTGTAATATGACACCTAATGGCAACGCCAAAGAACAGTGGAATGTTTGTGGAAAAATGGATGCATGCATAATACAGTAAAGAATGTTGCAACCGTTAACGTGCTGTTTGGACATGTCAAATCTATTTTATCAAATAATTTTACTGGAATTTTAAAATAACTTTATCGTGTAGTGGACCAGAAGTTAGTCCCAGGTATTCTGGCATTTAAATTTCAAGTTAGTGGTACTGTTACCTCAAGTATAGGGCCAGAATAGATTACCCTAATCGACATTTCTTCCTGAGAATTGCTGTATTTGTGGGGTTGGTTCATTTTCTTTAAGGACAATTAACACTTTAACATCAAGGAAAATGACGTTGGCAAAGTTGTTTCTAAATTCAGACTTGGATGTGGTTTTTGCTTTTAACTTATTAAGTAATTTGTATTCACACATGACTGCTTTCTCAGAAAATTCACTTAAGTTCTCACAAGAAATGTATCTTTTATGATTTAATTTTAACATTGTCTTCATTTAAACTAGTATTTATTTTCTGTCTCTCATGATTAGTGTAGCACAGCTATGTTAATGTCAGACAAAAATGTGCTGATCATTGACCTTATATTGGCCTATGTTCAAAATCCCAGCATTTGTTGCTGTTTGAGATGCTGATCTTATTTGCAAATTATTTTCAGGCACAGATAAGATTTGCCTTCATTAAATCAGAATCTAGTGGTGCTTACATATATATTGTGTGCATGTTTTCTTTATTATTTGGTGAAATGCCGAAAAAGCCCTCAGTAACATGACTTTAATAATTCACATAAGACAATCACAAAACTTTGTGATACTGCAACAAATATCTGCACAGAGTATCAAGGTACTGCCAGTATCCTGAGCAGCTATTTCTTCACTTCACTAATCTTTATAATTGGCCTGTCTTTTACTGCCATTAATTAAATGATGTAGTAGCCCATTAATAATTACAAAAAGTGACACACCTCAGCATTTTCACTTTTTAATAATAGACGTCAGACTTTATTGTTAATTAAAAGTGAGTAAAACCATCATTTTAAATATATATATTTATTTTGGTATCTTTTAGCACCCTTACCCTTCAGAAGAACAGAAAAAACAGTTGGCACAAGACACAGGGCTCACTATACTTCAGGTGAACAATTGGTAAGTAATTTTACTTAGTGTTTACCCACAGCCAGTACTCTGACCACAAGCAACCTGCCTCTAATGATTGGCATTCTGCTGACACACCCTGCAGTTGCCTGCTTTCCGTGGAAGTTTATTGATGCAAATGTAATGTAGCCTACAGAATGGTTTCAGGTATGGGAACTACAGTTTTAGTACTGCAGAAAACATATAGTATTTACTTTCCCATAGCTCTTTAAATAGTTACATTTCAGTTTATATGCATGTCTGTATTTTCCCTGGATATAATTGTATCTGCATACCCATCCTTTAAGAAATCAATCACTTGAGACCCAGAACATTTAAGTCAGATGTACATCACTCTGCACATTTTCTTCAGTCTGTATTGATTGAGTCCATCACCATTTATATCAAATTATTATTTTTGACTAACAAAGTTATTTGGGGATCTTCTCAGTGTAATTTGAGTTTTTTAAAAAAGAGAGAAAGAAAAGAAAATCTTGAAACAAACTTCAAGGAAAATCTGCCTTTTCCCCACTGAAGTATTACAGGGAAAAAAATCGTGTGTTTAATTTATTAATTTAAAAGTAAGGATAGTTGGGACCCTTGATTTGTTATAGCAGAGACGGCTTTAAGAAATTAAACCTTTGCTGTTTTGGAAGCAGATGTTAAGTTGCTTATTATTTGTGGCTGGGTTTCTGCATCAGCCAAAAGTATTCCCATTTAAGTACAAAATTGTGGCAACAAGACTATTTTTAAAAGGTATGATTTATTACCCTGTGTTACGGCAACAATACGGTTATTGAAATCCAGGTTTCATACAAAAGAGCAGAACAAATGTCACATTTGAAGTGTATCAAAACCTAAAACCCTGTGAAACTAAGTATATCTGATTAATTGTTCTAATATTTTTGAATTAGTGTTTATGATGGGAAACCTTATCCTCTTTGAAGTAATACCCAGAAATTGCCAGCATAAGCTGCAAGCCTACTGCAGGGAAGGGAGTCAGAAGTGCCAGTTTGCAGACAAAAGTTGTTCTCCTTCCCCCTTCATTCAATAAGTGTCCGAGATTAATATTACTGAAGCTCTGATTACATGGCCTAATCCATTTTAGTGAATAAATTTTGTCTTGATGTCCATTGCACCTACATTAACAAACCCTCCTTGGTGAGAGAGACTAGGAGCCTATCGGAGAGATTTCAGATATATTAAACCCCATTACAGAAAATGTAATTTCTGTCAATATAATCCCATGTATTCTTCAATTTAGTACTTTAGAGATAACAAGCTACTTACAATATATTTGCCTTTGGAGGATTAATTTACAAAGTGCACTATCTGTGAGACACAGGCAGACTCACATAAGCGTAGCTTGTAAGGGTTATCAATTTCTGTGACCTCACAGCAGACCTGGGAGATCAATTTTTTTTTTTTTTTGCAGCCTTGTAAGACACTGATTAAAGGAAAATACAGAATATCTTATATACTGAAGTGTGCTTCCAGATACTTGCTGTAAAAAGAAAAAAATAATGTTGTCCTAAAAATAATATCATAAAGCAAATTTGGATTTCAGTATTACAAATCATTAGAGGGGAAAGTATCTTTATTTGTTGTAGATTTATTACACCACCCTTTGTCCAATCAATATCTTAATTTGTATTGTTGTCCTTAAATTGAATGATAGGTGGTTTTGTCCATTTTAGGGGCTATGTAGATAACCAGGGCTCCTTCTTACTGATAATGGCTGAGTAAAAGATTGTTGCTTTGGAGAGGCTCTGGATATGTGTAGCTATGTACAGTTAGTACGTCAACACATACCATCCCTTACTTCAAATCCTGCTCCTACAGGTGCATTTGCTTTGCTTTCCATCTTTCATATGCTAGCAAAAATATTCCGTAAGCATAGCTACCGTATGTATGCCATAGAGATATTGAACCTCTTCTTCCAAGGCTATATATCTGCTTTGTTAGAAATCTCATGTTGGGTGAACCTTAGAAGGCTGAGCCTGTGAATGAAGGCCATGAACTATGAGGAGAAATATAAAAAGTCAGTCCTTTCAGTCAACAAGGAAAAGTATGAATGGAAGGTCTGACTAAAGTATACGATTTCCTATGGACAAGTATCAGAGTAACAGCCATGTTAGTCTGTATTCGCAAAAAGAAAAGGAGGACTTGTGGCACCTTAGAGACTAACCAATTTATTTGAGCATAAGCTTTCGTGGAAACTTTCCACAGTATGCATCCGATGAAGCGAGCTGTAGCTCATGAAAGCTTATGCTCAAATAAATTGGTTAGTCTCTAAGGTGCCACAAGTCCTCCTTTTCTTTATGGACAAGTATGTCAGTTTAGGAAGGCCTAAGAAAAGTTTTAGGAGATGATGACCACAGCATGCTTTTAAACTAATGCTAGTAGCTTTTTATCCTGAGTGACATTGTGGTCTCTCTTTGTACCCAGCTTGCCTGCTAACTGAAAAATTCTTTTTTTGGTTTTGTGTCACACATGTCTGTATAAGCTCTATATGCAAGAAAAAAATAAATGCAGGTCAAAATACTGTCTAACTGAAGTCCCCTGGCTGTAGGGCAGTCATACTGCTGGTGCCAGTTTGAGAATTCTCCAGTGGAGTTACAATTAAATTGTGGTATTCATTCAGGAGACAATTTCCCCCAAAATATTCAGAACTGGAGAGCTGATGAAGTGCATTTTTTTAATTGTGTGTCCATGTTTGATTTCCCATTGACTTTTGAAGGGGCAGCAATGCCAAAATACAGTACACAGGCTTTCAAAAAAGGGCAGTTTCAAAAATGGATGTTGTCACTGAAAGTCTGAGAGAGCAGGCCATGCAAAGGACTACCTGTGGGATAAACACCGAACAGCTAATTTGAATGTTGGTGATTACATGAAAATGTTTCCCAACATTTTCATTAATATATTGTTTATAACAAGGTATGCATGAGAACAAATTATTTTGCCTAAATTGTTTGCTGCAGGGAACAGCAAACAGATCATTTATGGTTTACTTTGCCTTTCTTCAGCTGGCTTGTAAGTCATTCAGCCACAACTTTCAAAAAAAATTTACCTTCTTTCTTAGAGTCTTCCAAACTTGTTAACACACATGTAGATTTTTGTGTTAATGAAGGAGTCATTGTAAATCACTGTTGCAAAGATTAAATAAAATGCTGAAGGGCAGCCCGGGTGCAGATCAGTCATAAATTATTGGCAGCAACACAGCATGTGGGAATACATGAAATGTGCATGAAAAACATAAACTCATGTCTAGTAGTAGGGTAGTTAGTCCAGAGTGGGAACACTGGATTTTCTGGATAACATTATCACTTTGCCACAAAACAGTCAGTGAAGAGAAGGTATGATTTATGCAGTTTGAAAGCATTTGTTCTATATCCTCTGTGATATTTTAGATGCCTTTACAATAAATGCTAGTTGTGTACTTTAATTTTCTGTGCAAACTCTTAATGAAAAGAGGATGATTTTTCACATGTGTTCAGAAACATTGTTGTTCCTTCAATTGACATACACAACTCCACTTGAAGTTAGAGGAGGTTGCATGCATGGATTGAAGGTATGAGATGTCCCACAAAACTTATCAGTGGCAGGACAGATATCTTAAAAATGCAGAAGTTTTGAACTGAAATACTTTTTATATTGGAATTGGCCAGGTAAGTGATTTTTTATAAATAAAGATTTTGATTGTAAACCAAGCAGTGTTTGCATTTGGAACTATGTTTTGCAACTGTTGGATATTTCTGTTGTGGAAAGAGTGACATGTCATTGTATAGCAAAAAGCCTGGTGTAGGAACTACAGTGGCAGAGTTGAGTATGTTGTTAGTCTAAATCACCCATTCAGGTCATTCTCTTGTTAGTCATTTAGCCCCTTAGTGGTTTAGGTTCAGAGCATGATAACATGAACTAGAAGGGGCACTCAATCATTCCTGACAGTGTTGCATATATGGACATAAAGAGGACCTGACAGAGTAGAGGTTAATAAGGTGTTTTTCCCCTGTGATAAAAAACTTCTGCTCTGTAATGCACTTTCTGGATGTTTCAATCACTTATTACTTCAACAGAGAGCTAGTATAGGGTATGTCAAACAATCTATATTGTTTCCTTGTTTACTGCATCCCACCTGAATCTGTTCCTGTTAAGAGCTAATGTTAAATAATTACTAGTGGCACTTTTAGGCGGCAAAGCAATTCTCATCAAGTGCTACAGAACTGTATTGGTTGTCAAGTGTGTGTGTGATGTTTATACACACACACACACACACACACACACACTGTAAAAGAATGTTAAGGCTGCAAAGTCAAACACTCAAAAGTTAGGAAACACCAAACTTAAGGTTGCTTGTGCAATCTTTATTTGGCCCCCATGTGCGTATCCATTATGAAACAGTCTAAAATACATGCCTCATTCAGTGCACAGGATGGATAGTACACATGGAATGAGCAGCTATTCACTTTTATTTTATGCTCATTCAGTGCTTCATTTGCTGCATGCTATTCAAACCTTGTTTTGAAGAGAGAATTATTAATTTCCTCATGGACATTTCTGTGGTGCTCATCACTCTAATTAATTAATGTTTGTGAAGCACTAAGATACTAATCTTCACAACACCACTTTGAGGTGAGGGGTGGTATTATCCACGTTTTACAGATGGAGGACAGAGGCTCAGAGAGATTAAGGTGAAAAATGTCCACTAATTTGGGGTACCCAATTTGAGATGGCTATGGCCTAAATTTTCAGAAAACTGACAATAGTACTGTCTAGTCTGTGCACTGAATGAGGTAGGGATCCCTGTGGAAAAAGAGTAGGTGATCAGATAATTAAAGACTGTATCATAAAGCATCTGCACAAGAGGGCCAAATTAAGGTTTCAGTCACAACTGGCATTTGGGTGCTTGACTTTGCAATATCAATTTTTTTTAAATGTAGATTTTTAGTATGTAATTTCTTAGGTTTTTTATAAAGCAATGAAAAAAATAAAAAATTGGATCATCTGGAATAATACCATCACCCACATGGGTCATAAGCAGGGTTGGGAACTTTAGTCCACAGTTCAGATCTCTCCCACTTGAGCTAATGGAGTAAATGATAGCACTAGCATGTTGTCATCCTCTGGGTAGACCACTCACTAGAGAGAAGTGGGTCTGATAGTTGTTTTCTTACAGCAAAGGAATGTTGAGACTCTCAGGAATCTTGGTTCTGCAAGGGAATGTGCTTAGTGGTTGGGGACCCTGCTGTCCCTGTTCCCCTCCCTCATTGACCCCGTCTGTCCCCTCTAGCCTGTCCCTGGTCCTCATCTTAGTTCCTCATCTAGCAAGGATCCTTGTCCCAATCTATTCCCTGCTGTCCCAAGTCCAGCTCATGTTCTCTCTATATTTAAATCAGGATGCTTTTTTCTTCCATGCTACTTGGCCATCAGCAGGGGACCACTGAGTGTATGTCTATACTCCAATTAAAAATCAGTGGTTGGCCCGTGCCAGCTGACTCGGGCTTGAGCTAAGGAGCTGTTTAATTGCTGTGTAGACATTTGGGCTCAGGCTGGAGCCCAGGCTCTCTGACCCTGTGAGGTGGGAGGATCCCAGGGCTCAGACTGCAGCCTGAGCTGGAATGTCTACACCACAATTAAAAAGCCCCTTAGCCCGAACCCCGTGAGCCTGAGTCAGCTGGCAGGGGCCAGCCATGGGTGTCTAACTGCAGTGTAGACTTACCCTAAGAGCTTGGGGGAGACACTCTGCCTGTTCTCAGTTCCCAGAAGTACTGCACAATCCCTGCAGACTTGCTCTGGAACATGCCCAGTATAGACAGAATATTTGGAGAATTTAGCTGCCAAATTCAAATGAGCCTCTACTGAGCATATGTGAATGGAGATTTTTCAAAAGTTTATAATTTGGCCAAATTTGGGCTTTTTTTTTTTTTTTTTCCACTGGGACAGCAAATGGCATATCCCTGACACCAAGACATCTCCCCTCTGCCAAATTTCAAGTTCCAAAGCATGGAGGAGCTAGAGCTTCTCAAGGAAGCAGCTATAAGAATTTTTTTAATGTGGGCACTACAAGGTATAAAGAAAAGGAGGACTTGTGGCACCTTAGAGACTAACCAGTTTATTTGAGCATAAGCTTTCGTGAGCTGCAGATCACTTCATCGAATGTTTCCCCAACTGTATGGAATGCAATCTATATGGAAATGGCATTTTGGGGTGGAGTGGTAATTGAGCCACAGACTCCTTTTCACTCTCTACGGAGGAGACAGGATTGTACAGCCCTTCCCCATCAGGCAGTAGGAAGGAGGCTTCCCATTGCCCAGAGGTAAAGGGGTCACTTCTCTGCAGTGGGAGGAGAGATGGTGGTATAATCTTCATCCCTTTCCACTTTGGACAGTAGGAGGGAACTTAGTGGAAGTTCTCTCCACTTCCTGTCTTTGCGTAGCAGGTTGGGAGAAGGGATGGCTGAAACAACAGACCAGACAGGCCCCAGTGGTTTTGTCTGGAACAGATGAATGCCTTTTTTCCCGAGAAACAAGATGGGTGAGGTGATATCTTTTATTGGACCAACTTCTGTAGGTGACAGAGACAAGCTTTCAAGCTACACAGAGCTCTTCTTCGGGTCTTTTTTGAGGTCTGTCAAATTTGGGCCCCAATAGCCAGAGATTTCTTCTGCTTACCTGCAGTTAGTGTAGAGTTCAGCTTTGTGTGCCTGGATTTTGGCCCATTTGAAAATAAATAAATAGAAACACATATGAGGTAGTATTGTACAGAGGTTACCCCACAGTTCAGAGTTAGGCCCCAATCCAGCTTTTGTTGATGTAAATGGGAAAGACTTTCATTTCCAATATTTCCTGTGAGTTGAATTGGGTACTTGGAATGCATACCATCTTAGCTAAATTACTTCACTGAGGGTGAAATTCATCCCCGTGCAGAGGGTGACTATATGACCAATGCACCACTTGAGACCCACTTAAACACTATTTTTAGGGATAAGTGGGCTTGCTTTAAGTGATGCATACATCTGGCGCTGGTCGTCTACACAGGAGTGCATTTTCACATGCAGGGCCTACAAAACTGCGAAATAGAATAAATGGGCAAAACACCCTTCGTTTATTGCCTTTACAAACCATGTCACGCTGAGTTTTCAGTCATCAGTAGTAAAATATGCACTTTTTAAAGATTGATCTTTTACTCTTTTTATTACGGTAAACAGATAAAACTAGTAAAGGTCAAGCTGCAATTTGAATCTGTGTAATAAATACTTTTTTGAGTAGTAAGAGATGAAGTAAATATAGGTACTTATTTAGCTGTAAATGTTAAAACATTCACAAATTAACTTAACTTCAGCCATCAATCAGGATCATCAGATTTCTGTTCTCCCTTTTATTTCTTAATATAATTTAATAATACATTTACAGATGTTTCAACATTGTTTGTCAATGATACTAAAACACAGGAATGATGTTAAAGCAAGAAAAACAGATGTAAAAGGAAATATACAATATGAAAAGTAGTTAAACATTATGTTGTGTTTGTTACTCCTAAGCAAAATTAAGATGAGAAAGTAGGCTTCTGTGAAGAGGAAGTGGACCAACCCCATCAAGCCCACCAACCATAAAAAGGAATCTTGCTGAGCAAATGGTTTGATTATTCAAACAATTCAGAATATGTGTGGTAAATTAGCTGTTCTAAATGTACCATGTGCAGGGCTTTTAAAACAGATTTTTACTTTTATGTTTTCACTAAGTCTTAGCTAATTGTTATGCATTTCACCTTGAATGCCAATTGTAATAATAGTATTACATCTGTAGTCTATTTCTTGGTTCTTAAATTACAGTAATCAGGAATACTCACTACGTAAAACATTGTATAGTTACTCATAAGAAAATATTGAAATCAGTCAAAAATGTGTAGCGTGCATATTGCCTTAGACAGACCTGGAGAGTTGCCAGACAACCAAGGTATTATTAGGAAAGCTGAGCAAATAGCTTGCAGGGAGAAGAGTTGTGAATTTCAAATCCATCAGGTATTGTCATGTCAGAGGATCTTAGGAGTGTGCCCTTGATGCTGCTTTTGTCTGATTTTAAGGAAAAAAAACAGTACATTTCATATTTTTTAAAACTACAGTTTAGGTGTTTTTAAATGTACTTAGTTTTATGTTTTACAGCACAGACTTAAGTATGATTTATATGGTTAAAATACTTAAATAACAAAAGATGAGTAAATTATTTACCAAGATGGTAGGTACTTATAGTATATATACAGAAAGCCACTCTCATTTTTCTTCTGGGACTACATTTTTAAGTGGGAGGAACCCATCATGCTGTAAGACTATCTTATAGTAGGTTACCATCTATACCACATGGCTGTGGTGTTGATTTGTCCTCCATTGTTTGTTCAAAGCAGCCTTGGAGTTCTTGCTGCCCCCAAACTAGACTAGATTATAAGGCCCAGAGACAAAGTTCTTGCCATCTATGAGTAACCCATGAGGCCATTTGTTTCAAGTGTCCCCAAGGCTGGCCCTGGATCCAGACTGAAATGGAGTGGAGTTCCTAGGGAGAGTGAATTACCTCACACATTTCAAGACTATAAACCCTTCGAATCAAGATTAAAACTCACAAGGCAGTGTGGACAAATATACGTTACCTCAGCCTGTATAATAACTGATACATTAGAAGATTGTACTGTCCAGTGCATCAGCCTGAGTCTAATCTTTCTGATCATGAATATCCTGTCTGATAACAGGAAGGGTCAGCACTAAAAGCTTGGTAGAGCTGATGGTGCATCATTGGCTGGTTGTTTAGTGACATTGCAGTTTCTACCATTGCAGAAAAGGAACAGACACACACACACACAGAGTACACAGAGTACACAGAGTAGCATGTGTAAGAGAGAAAAGGCGGGTAATACCCAGAGTCCACATTCAAGCTGGCCATTAAAGACAAGTTAAATATTCTCTGTTACAATCACCAGCACCAAAATTCCTCCAGTGTTCTAGCTGTGGAAATACTGGAAACCCCTTCCAACAGCTATTCCCTCTCTGAGTAGGAATAAATTATTTTTCCAAGGAGGGTTCTGCATATGGGTCATGACTTGGTCAGGTGACTTTCTGTGTGCACATCCATAAATATGCAGACCCCCTACTTGTTACCAACCCTCTTGTGGCAAAGTTCCTATGGAACAGGAACTCTATGCAGCCTTATATGAGACAGAACTGGGGAGACCACACATCCCATTGTGACAGAAGAATAAGGTGGATCATGAACTACTTGTTGGTGTGTGGGTCAGGTAAAATTCATCCCTGCACAAAGGACCAACAAAAGGTCTACAAGCCATGCTGAGCTAGTCGATTCTGATGCTTTGTGCCAGCCAGTTTGCTCAGAGGTGAATTTCAGTTGGCATGCACAAAGTAATCAAAACTTGGTCTGATGATCTTTACCCTGATCTGTTCTAAAACCTTTTAATCACTGCTTTTGTCATAGGCCTTCTGGGTAAAATTCACCTTTGTGCAGAGAACTAGCACAAAGCTTATTTAAACCCTCAAAATAGGCCTTAAGTGGGACTCCAGTGGTGCCTAGCCCTTGGGCTTGCCCTCTGTACCAATCTGAATTTCACTGTTTGCTAGTTATGGAGAGACCTTCCTTGGATACATGGGGCCAACAAAAAAGGAAAGTGAACTTCTAGTAATTTTCCACTAGTTTGCAAGCAAATCAACCTCTGTTGAGTACACATCAAATACATTAAATAACAGCCAGCAATTACCAAATGCATATCAACACACACACTGTTTAAATCGAGGGAAGTCAGCTCCCTTAGCAGAATGTTGCACTCTACAGACAAGGCAAGCATGCCGAGAGAATGACAGTCAAGACGCTTGGCATTTTAGAAGTTAATAGGTAGCAAAAATTGTTTTTCCCCCAGGCATTCCATCTTTTCTATGATAGTTTTGTACATGACAAACTTTTTAGTGGATGCATTCATATTCTGTAACTAATGTGCTGTCAGGTGTCATGAAGATAAGATTAAAAGGCACTGTTCATACATTTTCCAGTTGCCTTATTTTCTCCCTTTTGCAAGAGCTTTATTCTGTTGTATTAGGGTCTGGGTCAGAATTCTTTTTTTAGTTTCTGTTTAAAAAAATACAATTGAAACCCAAGTATACGCTATGTGTAAACAGTTATTCTTTAAAAACATATAGGACATCTTACACATTATGGCAATCCCTGCCAAGCAATCTTAAATACATTGAGGTGCTTACAGTTTTTCTTTAAAATGAGAGAGTGTTTTTTTTTTTTTGTTAGAAAAAGTAACCTCAGCAAGGGAAGTGGAGGAGGAGGGAAGTAATGGTTTGTCATTTCTTTGCAAGTCAGGTTTTGGTCTATTCTTGTCAAATCTGTCTTAAGTGTATTTACATACAGTTTGCCTTTCTGGTATTTTGTGCTTGCACAGACCTGATCTCCACCTATTTTGTGTCAACAGTTGCTGAGATTTGTGTACAGCGATTAACCCTTGAGAATTGAAACCCCAACAAGCTAAGAACTGTGCCCTCAGAGACCCTTCTCCCTCACTTACATCATAAACTTGCTCCAGGCTGCGCCTACATAGAACAAACTGCATTTCTGAGTAGTTAAAAAGTCAACCTGAAATATTAAAAATGGGGCAAATGTTGCCTCCTTGTTGAATAAAACAATTTTCTCTTCTCAAAAATGAAACTGAGCCAGAGGCATATGGGAAGGAAGTGCTTTTGAGGGTGTACTTTTTTGCCCAGTCTGGTCTTAAATAATCCTACAGAAATTCTGTATCACTGTCTGTATTAGAATTAAACACTTAAAGATCCCTTTGGGGTTTTTTAGAAAAAGAAAAGAAAACAGCAGATACATTTTAAAAAAATACTACCGCTGCAGTCCTAAACAAAATGTAGGTCATATAACAGTTTCAGTGGTTAAAATGCTGTGCTATCCATTTCCTCTTAATATTCAGTTATAATTCCACCCTGAACCTAAAAGGGATAGATCCTCAGATGGTGTAAATCAGCATAGCATCACTGATATAGATTATCTGAGGACCTAGCTGTGATAAGCTTTATGTGCCTCCTTCCTCTATGCCATTCCTCTGACCTACCTATGTACATTTGATCATACCATTTTCTGGGAACATCAGTTCTCCTCTCCTTGCCCTAATAAAATGTCATGGTGGGAAGATTCCCTAATCAACAATAATAGGAGATTCCATTCATGGAAATTAATCTCCAAGCAAAATGGGAATCACATTACCAGATAAAATTTTGAAACAGTACGTTCTGTGATGTTTAAATAGATCAGTAGTTTCTGAGAGTTGTTACTAGCTGATGATCTTTCATGGTCTATGCGAAAGAATTGGTGGTTTCAGATCAGTTTCTATTAAACAGATGTCTGCGTCACAAAAACACCACCACAACTGCCACTTTTGTTTGTAGTCTTAGCAGCGACAGCAAGGACCAAATCATCATGGAAACGGAGCTACCCTCTCCTACCTAAAGAGCCAGGACATGGGTTGCTGGGTGATTCAACCTGGTTCATTCCATGTGAGAGTCACAAATCGAACTGTAGTGTTTCAATTTGTATTCTCTTCTTGTTTTCAGAGGCTCTGTGGCTGTATGCCCCTAAGAGGCTCTTCAGGGGTCTGGTTGGCCGCTCTCAGCTCACTCCAGTGACCTGTTAGGGTGGGAGCATCTGGTGTGGGATGCTTTAATTCCTAAACGGTCTGCTGGAGGACAGGACATAATACAGAGATCTATAGCCTCCACACACAAGAGCATTTCTCAGCCCCTACTCATTTGAGCCAGCAGCTAGTAGTGTGAGCAGTCTGCTTGCTCTAACTTCTTTACTGTGGGCCACAGGACTGGGCACATCTTCCCACTCTCCCATAAGATCCATTATAAGTAGTGGGTGGGGGACAGTGGCCTGTACAAGGCTCCCAACTGGAAAAGCCACCAGACCTCAGAAGAGGGCCACCAGCCTTTTGGACGGGAAGATCCAGGATCAAGGCAAGACTCTAGACTAGGTAGAAAGAGAAGTTCTATATGCTTTTTTGATTGTTTGTCTGAGGGACTTTTACATACTAAAGCAGTGCTGATGATATATGTGCTAAGCCAGATGGAACCCTAGAAACCCCCCACTTACTGTTGACAATCTTTTGGGGGCTAAGGCTATGATGTCCACAAATGCAATGAATCTCAGAGCCCCAGCTAAGCTTGAATGGATGAGTTGCAAGTATTTTGTCTAGCTCTAGTTTTAGAGTGTTAGTGGGGAAACTTGCACTACTGCGGCCCGTGCATGTGCCTCTTGTCTGGACACGGGGCCAGCAGGGGTCAAAATCAGACACTGCTACTACGTTCAACTCAAAAAACAGATGATATGGAAATACCAGATCAGACGAAGATACTCCTGAGAGGGAATAGTCTTTTTAAAGAAATAGCCAATGGTTTGCAATAAGATTTGAAAGCCAATTCAGGACATTATCCTTTCACCGCACAATCCATGCAGTAGAGTAGAAAGTTGAAGTCGCTAGATTGAAGCTGCCTTATGAAGACCAACCGCCTGATCGTACTGTAGATTTTGGTATGCAACAGACTTGGGCCTGAGTTACAAAGTTTAGATTGCGTTCAGAGTTTTAGGATTCAGGGTTTATATTCAGGCCTATTTCTAGAATTTATCCAGCTCTAATGACCATTATTGGTTTTTCTGTCTGTAGGCACATGTGAAAAAAGCCGCAGATGAAGGGTAAATTCAGAATGGAAGAGTTGCGCACCAATTCTGGCTGTCCTCAAAACCAGCAGAGAGAGCCCCACTCCACACACACTCTACTGCAGGCATGTTGAAGGACATTCCAGGGGTTAGAGGCCAGGAGTGTGGTCTGTGCCTTTCAGCATGTGCTTCTATAATCCAGCAAAGCCTGTGAAACAGGAACTCAGACTAGATGAACAGGTCAGACTAGATGTTCACAGTGGTCCCTTCTGGCTTTATAATCTATGAAAGACAGCTCAATACATCCACGCAGGGAGATTATTTGTGCTGGAAGCAGGGAGTAGGAAGTGCACTGGTGATTAGAAATGGATGCTCAGTTCAAGACATTTCTGTGATGGACCAGAACTTGGCCCATAGTATTATTTCATGGCTGTAAAGAATCAGTTCATCTCTTGGTGTAAGTAAGAACAACTTTAATGCTGTTCTAATTTATAGCTGCTTGTAGTGATCCTTAAAGGATCCTTAAAGCTTCTACAGTGGGGTCTAGGATTGGGAAAAAGCAGAGGATTAGCTCTGCTTGCTCTTCTCTACTGGAGGATTTACTCTTGCATCAATTGGCCACTTAGGTGATTTTATATCGTCTTTGCAAGAATTGTGGTGTCAGGGCGTCAGATTTCTGCCTGCCCCTCCCCAACCGCATAGAGACCTGGACACAGAAGATTTAGAATAGTTCGATGGCACAGGAAGTTGGAAAGGAGTAGAATTATGGGAGATCACTCAGGTGTCCGCTATCCTTGTGTTCTTTGGGGACTTCCTGGATGCAGCTGAGGGTTTGGATCAAGGGAGGAGCAGGGCCAGGAGCAGGTGAATTTGTCAGTATGCAGAGCCGTCAATTGTCATCCCTTCTGGAGGGCATGCACCAAGAGTGGCTACTCCTACCATGATGTGGTAATAGCAACTGAGCAGTGCCTCCATCCAGCTCAGTGGCAGGATACACTCCTGACCCCCTTCATAGCTCTCCAGAGACCATTTCTTTTATTTGGGCTGGGCATAGCGTGGGTGTGTCCCACAATGAATAACAAGAAGGTGCATGGGGTGGGAGGGGAGAAGAGTAAATATAGCATTCAGAGAAGATCAAGCAGGATTCTGACAAAAGACACAGTTCTTATGTGCCTGGCTAGTAAATGTAGGGCACACCAGGTATACACACTGGGTGTGTATTATCTGATTACATCTTCATCCTTTCTATCTTTGTGCTTGATATGCTTCGTACATTAGCAGGTTGTGGTTGCAAGAGAATAAATAGCATTTTCCTGCTTCAAAGAAACTTTTCTGAATGCACAATATGAATACATTTGTAGGGTCACATAGTAATGCTTGATGTCAGAAACTATTTTTAAAACAAAATTGCAGAACAGCACATGGCTTTCATTAGTGCTTTACATCAAATTTGTCAGCTAATTAGTGGTTTTTCATCACTAGTTTTGCATAGTATTTTATTTGTAGTTCACTCTTAAATATTACCTTACACAATACCCAACCCTCTGTATAGTCATTTGACAAATATTCCAGTGCTGCCAAAGGAGGAAAACTAAGCTTCAGGGAGAACTTTGATACATCTGATTGATGGACTTGCTGTGATTTGAGTAAATTCCAATATTACGTTTCTGAAGTAGGCGGTTAGCAGAGCATGTACTCTCTTCCCTCCCTACCCCTATTTAGTGTTGTAAATGATATATTGCAGTTCTGACTGTCTTCATTTCAGAGGAGGAGGAGAGAGAAACCAAGAAAAGTTGCCAGACATGGCTTCATGAGGTCTGCTTCAACTTTCTTGAGTGTTTTGAAACCCGTTTTTCACAAATAAAAGGAGTGTAGAAAGCATGGAAAGTTAATGAATGGTGGTTATGGGTCATTAACCTCGCTAACTAGCTTCAAGATAAAACCTCTTTAATAACTGTAGTAAGAGCTTTTTTCATATTTATTTCTCATTTTAGAGATGGGAAGTATGATTACAGTTGAGAAACCTCCAGTTACTCTCTGTATTGATAATTCAAGAGGGATCTATTTATTCTTGAATGTGGTTTTTAAGGCTGTTTTTAAAGCACATTTTAGACTTCGAAATGTGAAAATTTTGTGAAATGATGTCTGCAAAAGTTTTTTTCTCTCTTTAATTTACTACCTAAAAAGGCCCAAGAAAGTACGTAAACAAGTAAAACTGCAAATTGGGAATAAAGCCTCAATGAAATGTGCTAAACATTTCATTGACTCTTGGATTATTACAAGTTTACATTTAAATATTCTAGAAATTAGGTGTTAAATTGAAAAAATTATGGAAACACTAGATAAATGAGTGATTCCAGTAAGTGATATAGAATATTACAAGTCCTGAAAGTGAATATTTTGGCAGTTTTGGTGACTGAAACTGAAGGCAGGGTAATGCTTTTAGAAATAATCTATTGTAAAAATGATACCGTTGGTAGCCTTAGGTACTTTGTTACCAATATTTATGTGGATGGAGCCTAGCTGGCCTGTTTATACTTTATTTGAAAGTCATCTTTCTTTTCAAAGTAGATAGGTACATTTTAAAGGTGAGATATACAAAAGGCATTGGTTTAACAATGGTGTTTGCCATTTTATAGGTTTTGTGGGTTTTCTTATAGTCCTTAAACCTGTTTGCTAGAACATGCTTCAAAATGATTGAAGCAGTGTGTTTTCTGGCACTTAATAGCACCACTTCTGATATGCAACCCCCTGGCCAGCATTCCAACACTACTCTCCAGTGTGAAATTGACAGGGAACAACATAAGGGCTCAGAGACTGGCAATATTGTAAAAATGTTTGTATTTTGGGAGGGCAGGTGGGATTAAATTTATATGCGCCATCAAGTCTAAACATCTATCTTTAGGGGGCTCGCATGAGTAAATCTAATATAACACTAAAAACTGGAAGTCTCTGACCATGAAGTAAAGTCACAAGCAAAGGTGACTTTAGAAACTGTGATAGCAAGGGAGGGCATCATTTTATTTAATGGACAGAAGTGTGAAATACACACTTTTTCAGCTAGCGCTGCAGATGACTACACAAGCAACAAAGGGAGGTGCAGCGAGAGGAAAAAGAGCAGATTTATGTGAAAAACATCAGGCAAGCTGTAACATGAAACTAGCAAAATCTGCCTTTTGAAGGGTTTTGTGACTTAGCGAAAATACTCGCTTTCTGGCTGGTGCATTTTAGCCAGTTTCACCCTAAAATTATTGGCTGGTAAAGTTTTGGGGAATGTGGTGTTTTTTTGTTTTTGTTTTTGTTTGGTCATCACTGGTGATGCTGCCGCTCAACGAGAGGAAACAAAACTTGTTTATTGCAGTGAAGGCAGGCGAGCTGAAGGTCAAAGTTCAAAGGCGGATTGCTGCATCACTGGGCTTTGGTCTGAGTCTTATCCATGTGACCAGAGATGCTCATTGTCACAATAGTGAGACCTTTAAATAGGGGAGAGCTACAGTTACCACTGGAGAATAAAAGTCTAAAAGAAAACAGTTCAGTAAAATGCATATTTAAAAAAGAGTGTTGCCTCTTGGTTTTCTTTTGAGTGGGGAGAAGCTACACAAATAGATTTTTGTTCATTCTTGCTTGATTAGCAAAGAGAGAATAGGAGTACTTGTGGCACCTTAGAGACTAACAAATTTATTTGAGCATCTAAGGTGCCACAAGTCCTCCTTTTCTTTTTGCGAATACAGACTAACACGGCTGCTACTCTGAAAAGAGAGAATAGGAGCTGTTGTATCTAAAGGAAGAAGAAAACGAGATTAACTTAAAAAATAATTCAGCCTCTCTGAGCTTGTACCTTTGCCCAACTGTTTAACTCTCTTCCACTCACAAAAATAGCCATTTGCATATGCATTGTTTTGCAGCATTCCACACAATGCGTTAACTTTTTTCAGTTTGGTGGCAGGTCTGACTTGCACTTGGACAAATCACATTAGTTATAAGCAGCTATTGACTCTGCTATTCAGGAGGAAAGAGTCTGCATCAGAGTAACTTTATTGACACATGGTGTAGTGTGGAAATAAACACTCCTTAGGCAAACACTTAAGCATGTGCGTAACTTTACGAACATGAGTAAAATTCTGTCTATGTTTTAAGTGTGAGGTTAAGTGCTTGCCAGAATGGAGCCATAATTCGTTATAGGAGTTGGTAGAAGATTTGTATTTGGAGAAAATTAGTTTTGAATAAGCATTTGTTTTACAAATAAATACTTTTTTTTTAAAAGCATTAGTCCTGGTTCCTTCTGCATTTTTAAAACAGAAACATTCTTTAAAGTAATTGAATGTTAACAAGGGAGGAAATGAGAGTGATGTGAGTGCTAGGAACAATTGGAGGGGTTTTTGTTGTTGTTGTTAACGTTTTGTGCCGCCATTTTGTTGCCAACAGGGCTTCTATCATTGTATTGAACAAGAATTTTGCAAATTCAGGTAGTGATCTTGCTATTGGCCCTTCTTTACTAAAAACTGTGGCAGAGAGGTTTTATTCCTAAATACATATTCCTTTTCCGTACATAATTAAATATTTTTCTTTTTTTGTGAACAGCCCTAAGATGTGATTTGTAGATATAATTGAATCACATTCTGCTCTCTGAAAGCAGAAGAATTATTCCTACTTTAATCTAATGTGTTCTTTTGGGTTCACAGGAAAAATAAAGAAACTTTAAAGTAGATACTTTTTTTTAATGCATAGTAGTTTGGAATCTACTATAATGCAAAGTAAAGCATTCTGTTACAAAGACAGGGAGGATGGGACAGAAGGTTAAAGGGCATTTTGGAAACAAACAGCTGGACCAGTTTATTTAAACAGATACAAGGATGGGGAGCTGACCTCAGTTTGACTTCTAGTGGGAGGAGCAAGAATGTCATTTTATTACTTTGCCCAGAAGGAAAATGTTCTTGCATCTGAATTCACCCCTAAGGCATCCAAACACATGGCTGTTTTGCAGAATCTGTCTACTTATACAAAATACATATTTAAGGAAGTGCCTGTGTGTAAAATGTACTGAAAGTAGACATCCTGAGTGATAGTGTGGGACAAACAGGTGAGAATGTGTTTTATTTTAGACAGGTCTTATTTATAAGTATTGGTAAATACCAGACTGAATACTTTGTTGAAGTAAGATTCCAGCTACCTAATCTACTAATAATGTGTGTCCTTTGGAGAAGGGGGAATGTTGAAAAGTTTGGTTACTTGTACCAGTAAATGTTCTCAGTTTACTTAAGCTGTTTAGCTGTGTACTTCTTGGTCTGAGTGAAAAGATTTTCCTAAATGAGGGTTTTTATGGAGAGCTAGCAAGCATAAAACTGCTCCCCAATCTCAGATGGCTACAAGAAAGGGTCCCCCCCTTAATCTCCAAGGACTTCCTACTCTGTCAGGTATTTAGAAGTCTATGCAGTACAAGGTTGGGATGCACATAGGAAAAGCAAAAGCCTTCTGGGCTTACCAAAATAAATACCTTATTTCTTTGTTGTTTTTCTTATGAGAGTTGCTATGAAAATTGCTTTCTGCAAATGCCAGGTTCTCGGTATTAAACAATTTTCTAATTGGTCATGGAGCTAAGACAGCTAATGGGGCGGGGGGAGGGGGAGAAGCAGATATTTTAATTGCCTTTTTTACATGGTGTTTGTGCTACACCTGTGCTTGTAATGAGAATGGAGAATTAGTCTAACCTTCTGCTCACATTTATTCTAATTTTCATGGTTTGTACAAGATAACGATGAACTGATTTGCAACACAGTTTGTTGTAGTTTATTTTTTTGTATTAGAAGTGTGTATAAAAATTGATACAGAACTGGTACTGATTAAAGTATGACCTAATGTATGTGTAAGATTTACAGAATAGGGCCCTGTGTATGTGTGTGAGTGCTTCCAGAGTACCTTTTGGCAAGACAAGATTGATTATAATTCACATCTTGATTAACTTTCTGAGGACTTGTGTAATGGAAGTCAGTCAGGAAAGTGAAATCTGAGGAAACTAAGTGTGCTGTACTGTAGATGTCTCCTTTAAAGATTACTGAAGTACAAACAACATAAAGTTCTATATTTTCTGATCACTGTTCCATGTCAGTTTAGAACAAGCAGAAGTCACACCAGATTCATGCTGGAATGCTGTGGTACCTTTTAATTTTATTACAATAAAGATCTTGCTAATGTGTGGCAAACACGCAGTGAAGACAAATTGAACATATTGCTTCACAAAATCTGCTTTGGTGATTTATTTTGCCAAGTATAATGTGGTTTTACTTATAACACTCCTTTTCCACAAGTAAATACTGAAGTACAGCTTGTAAAAAAACAAGGCCGTCTTCTTAAGGAGATCTCTCTAGAGCACTCTTCAGTCTTTGCTGAGAAGTTGGGTGATGCTGACTTTTTTGGAGGTGATGTTCATTGGGTTTGCTGATTAGTGAAATGAGAGAAAGAGAGAAGTTCTACTCTAGCTCGTTGAGGATGATCTTAATGCCATTAAGGCTGTAGTCAGAATAGACTCAGGTGAGCTTTATTTTGTATTATGTGCGTTCTTTTCTATTTTACTTGTGTTCAGATTTGAATATCATTTTCATCATAACGGTTCCAACACTAATTGAGTTTAAAAGTTAAAAATGCGGTGAATACTGTTTCAGATGACAAATATTAACTATTTTTATTTCAAAAGAGCTGCTTTTCATTTCCGGTGGGGGATTTTTGAGTAGTACAGTAATTGCAATCTAACAAGATGTTTGCTGTAAACGGTCAGGCCTAGCGGGGGGAAAACAGGATTATAAGTTCAATTACTGTATAGCCATGACCTCGCCTTGACCTCAGTCTTTGCATAAAGAGCAAAAAAAAACCACAACCAAGAAATCTCTACAAGGAATGCATTGCTCTGAAGTCCCCAGCAATGTGAGCTAGTGGTGATAAAACTCCAGACGTTCTCTCATTTGATGGTGTACTGCCCTCACAGTTCATTATCTTAATAGTGGGCATTAAAATAGAATTAGGTTTGCAAGAGGTGGGGAAGGTTTTGATAAAAATTGTAAAAAGAAGTCAGAGAACATGAGACAGAAATGTCACCAATTAGGTGGAAGTAACAGATGCCTTTATGAACATCTCTTTATCTTCACCAATTTTTTCCCCCTTTTGAATTGAAAAGAGCGGTGCTGGTATTGTTTCCTGAAAACTCTGCTAATTCCCCCATGAAAAGATGAAATGGAAGTGTCCAACTGTGGTAAAAGCAGGCAAACATAAATCAGCTCAGAAACCCCAAGCTTGTATTCTCAAAGGTCATCAGGGGTTACAGGTTTTTCAGCCTTTGAATCTACACATAGACCAATTGAGAGAACCAAATCAACCCTCCATTTTAGTAAAAACCTGGTGTAATAGAATTCTTCCTTTAAATAACAATTTGCTTTACTTTGTTGTTGCAGGTTTATTAATGCTAGAAGAAGAATAGTTCAGCCCATGATAGACCAGTCCAATCGAGCAGGCAAGTCCCCAATAGTAACTGTATTCAAGTCACGCAGGCGAAAACCATCCTCAAGCCATTCACCGGGAGGTCCATTACCTGGTAAATAAACTAGAAATAAATGCTGGGAGTGATTGACAATTAAAATAAAACCCGTCTTGTTTCATTACACCACTAATCATTTTAACATGATTAAAATATTTGGAAAATTGTTTTAAAATAAAAAAGAGTAACTTAAATTATATGCTCAGTT